>NC_061852.1:11497395-11499895 GCF_019202785.1 Penaeus chinensis | reverse complement strand
AGAGAGAGAGAGAGAGAAGAGAGAGAGAGAGAGAGAGAGAGATTAATGTTACAATAGAGAGAAGAGAGAGGAGAGAGAGAGAGAGAGAGAGAGAGAGAGAGAGAGAGAGAGAGAGAGAGTGATTTAATGTTTTAAAATAAATTATAAGAGAGAGAGAGAGAGAGAAAAGGAGGAGGAGAGAGAAAAGAGAGGGGGAGGGAGGAGGAGAGAGGAGAGAGGGAAAATTTAAAGGGAAAAATAAAAAAAGAGAGGGAGGAGAGAGGAAGAGAGGAGAGAAAAGGGGGAAAAAGGAAAAGGAGAGTTTTAATTTTTTTTCTTTTGAGGGAAAGGGAGAGAGAGGGAGGTTTTGGAGGAGAGGAGAGAGAGGAAAAGGGAGAGAGAGAGAGGAGAGAGAGGAGGAGAGAGAGGGGAGAGAGAGAGAAAAGAGGAAAAGGAGAGAGAGAGAGAGAGGGGGGGGTTTGGAGAGAGAGAGAGAGAGAGAGAGAGAGATTTGGGAGAGGGAAAAGGGGAAGGGGAAGAAAATTTTTAATTTTTCCCTTTTGAGGGAAAAGGAGGATTTTGAAAATTTTGGGAGAGGGTGTTTTAAATTTTTTACAAAAAAAAGAAAGGGGGTTTTTGCCAAAAAATTTGGGGAGGGGAATTTTGTTTTTCTTTTAAATTTGAGGAGAAGGTTTTAATTTTTTACTAAAAAAAGAGGGAGGAGAGAGATTTTTTTTAAAAAAATTTTTAAAGGAGGGAGGGGGGAAATGACTAAATTTTGGAGAGGAGGATTTTTTTTAAAAAAATTTAAGGGGGAGGTTTTTTTAAGTTTTCCAATGATGGGAGAGAGAGGGGGAAATGAAAATTTTGGAGAGGGGTTTTAATTTTTACTTTGGAAGAGGGTTTTAATGACAATAAAATGGAGGAGAGAGATTTTTAAGAAAAAAGAGGAGAGATTTTTAAATTTAATTTTTTAAACAATAAATTAAAAGAGAGAGAGAGAGAAAGCAAAAAAAAGAGAGAGAGAGAGGGCCCTAAAAAGAGAGAGAGAAAATTTTAAGACTAAAGGGGAAAGAGAGGAGAGGTGAGAGAAAAGAGAATGAGAGAGAGAGAAGAGGAGAGAGAAGAGAGGAAATTTTTTACAAAAAATAAGAGAGAGAGAGAGAAAGAAAAGATGAGAGGAGGAGTTTAATTGGTTTTTTTATGGAGGAGGAGTGGGGTGGTGAGTAAAGCAGGGAAAGAGCAGTCAGAAGCAGTAAGCGAGGGTGAAGTGAAAAAGCATTTGTCTAATTATTCCACCAGAGAGTCAGTCCTTCCCTATTCCTTACTCATTCCTTGCTCTCGCTTTGATACACGTAAGCTTATTCATAGTGACGACTCATTAAATTAAAAAAAATCTGATAATAATGGCTTATGTGTCCATAGGGGTTTTTTATATCTATTTTTTTTTTGTGAAGGTGCTATAAGACCATTGTGTTTTAGACATATATGTCCATATATTTCAAATTTAACTATTATTTTCATGTTTCTAAATTCCAGCATTACTTCATCAACTATGAACGTTCCAAATTGTTCCCTAAAAAAAGAAAAAAAAAATGATAATGATAATTATAATGATAATGATTGATAATGATAATGATTAATAATGATAATGATAATTATAATTATTATAATTATTATAATAATTGATAATTATATTAAGGAGGATAATGAAAAATTTTAATTTGAAAAGAAAAAGGAAAATGAAAATTTTTGTAAGAAAAGAAAAAAAAAGATTAATAATGGATTGAAAATGGTTTAAAGTAATGTTAAAAATTTAAAATTTTTGAAAATGATATTGATAACGATGGTAATAATAATAATGATAATGATGGTGACTTAAAATAACCAACAGCTTCCATAATAATCATAAATAATAAAAATTTAAACAAAATCATATATATCTGTCATCTCTTAATTTCTCACCACCCATTCTTTTTTTTCCTATTTAACTAAAATCAAATTCTCTTCGTATTTCTTAACTTCCTACGCCTTTCCACATCAACCACAAACGCTTCCAAAACCGCTCCTTGCTCTGCGCCACCATTGATAAGATAACCCCTTGATAACCCCTTGATAACCCCTTGATAATGAAATTGCAGAGAGTCTGGCCCACCGATCGACCGTAAGGGCGAAATTGGCAGGCGACAAAGAGTGGATAAGCAGGTACGTGAGTCGAGTGGCCGGCATGTGGCAGCAACAGGATAACAGCCTCATGACCCTCCTACCTGGCACCTCCTTGGCACTCCCCTCTGGCACTGGTAAGTGAGAGATCGTATATGGATTGTTTTTTTTTTTTTATTATTATTATTATTATTTTTTTTTATTAGGAAGGGGTTGGGGTGTATAAGGGTGGAAAGGAAGGGGGGAGGGAGGGAAAGGGGAGGGGGGGGGGGAGGGGGGGAGGGGGAGGGAGGGAGGGAGGGTGGGGGGGGGGGGAGGGGGGGAGGGGGGGGGAGGGAGGGGGGGGAGGGAGGGAGGG
>NC_061852.1:11457395-11459895 GCF_019202785.1 Penaeus chinensis | reverse complement strand
TTATTATTATTATTATTATTATGATCATTATTTTTTCGTTTTTTATTGCTATTATTATATTTTCAGTATTATCATAATTATCATCATCATCATAGTAATAATAATAATAACACAAATAAGGATAATACTAATCCTAATACAAATACTAATACTAATATTATTCTATTATCATCATTATTATAATTTTCATTATCATTGTTAACATTATTATCATTATCAATAGCATTATCATCAACATTATCAACGATAATATTATTACTGTCATTTTTATTGTTCTTGCTATTAAGATCACTTTTATTATTTTTCTTATTGTTTTTATTCTCTTTCTTATCATTTTCATCATAATAATTGTTAATATTACAGGTACTATTTTTATTATTATCATCAACATTTCATTATTTTTCTTATTATCAATATTTTATTATTATTATTATTTTTATTATTATTAATATTTGTACTTTTACTATGATTTTTAATATTTTCATTATTATTATTATCATTATCAGCAACAGCATTATCTTCATTTGTTTCATCTTTATTATCATTATTATTATTACTATTATTATCATTTATGTCATTATTACTAGTATTATCCTTTATGTTATTATTACTATTATTATCATTTATGTTATTATTACTATGATTATTATTATTACTATCATTATTATTATTACTATCATTTTTATAATTATTACTATCATTATTATTATTACTACTACTGTTATTATTATTGTTATTGTTTTTTATCAATATTCCTTATTATTATTGTTATTGTTTTTTATCAATATTTCTTTATTATTTTTGTTTTATTATTATCATCATTATTACTATTATTATCATTATGTTCATTGCCATTACTACTATCATTCTAATTACTATTATCCTCATTATTAATTTTTATCAATATTTTCATTATTATTAATTTTATTATCAATATGTTCATTATTATTAATTTTATTATCAATATTTACATTATTATCAGTATCATTATTGTTTTTCTTATATCATTATTATAATTATCCCTGTTATTATCATCATTATTATGCTCATTAGTATTAATATCATCAGTAGTTTTATGATTCTTCTTATTGTCACAATCATCGTTTTTATTATTTTATTATCATCATTAATATGATTTTTAAAATTATCATAACAATAACAATAATGATAATAATAATGATGATAATAATGATAAAAAACTGATAAAAACAATGATAATAACAATGATGATAATAATTATAATATTGATAATGATAAATAATTACAATCATGTTAATAATAATAATGACAATTATAACGATTACTGGTATATTGTTATTATTAATATTACAAGCAATATAATCATCATTGGTATTATTATAAATTTGTTACATTATTATGATTTTGGTACTGTTATTATTATTATTATTATCATTATTATTGTCAATATCTGAATTATTATCATCTATATCATTAATATTATTTTCAACTTATTATCATTGTTATCATTGTTGATGTTGTTTTGATGATCATTGTTTTTCTCATTATAGTTATTATAACAGTCCCGGGGCGTATACCCAGTAGACTTTAATGCATCTGGTCGAGTTCGGGCTGAACCGAGAATATGGTTTTTGTTCAGAAAAGGTTTTGTCTGCAGTGAAGAGTTGTAAGGTTCCAGGCCTACGGCACGCTGCCACCTCCCGATTAGTAGATTCGGGAACCGTGTATGTTGTGTATGGGGGTATGAATGTTGTGTAAGAGTAGGGTGGAAGGGAAATACAGAATGTGTGTACTGAAAGTTGGATGTGTGTGTAAATGTGAAAAATGCAAGGCCTTCGACTTCTTCTACCCTTCGGTTTGGGCATCCACCTGCTGGAAGCGGGAATCCAGGCATAGCAAAGGTTATGGTCTGTTCTAGAATATCAGTTTGATATACATCATCTAGCCTTTTAGGAGTTGCGAGATATCAGAGTAACCAGCAATGTGCCGAGAAAAGTTTCAAGCATTCAGCCTTTGTCAGACCCAGAACTTAGAGGTAGTAAATATCATTTGTTTGTTTTTCTGACTGGGACTGAGTGAAAGCTCTACGATTGTATGAGGTTTAATTAACAAGCAAGTTGCATTCACTAGGGAGTTCTATAAGGAGGGCGAGGCGCAAATGGTGGGTGAAGCACCAGCCTCCTGCGGACTAGGGACCAGAGCTAAGCGGACCACGACCAGTGTCCAAGACAGGGCCTGGTGCAGCACGCGTTGGAAGCCGATGTACCGTTTGGGTCGTTGTGCGGTAGTATCCAAGAAGGTCTTCTGTATACATATATATGCCCACAGCTGGTCAGGCACCAATACCGCAGTCAGGGCGCAAGGAGTCTTTGGTAAAGCTACCACGTAGCTTCGTGGTAGAAGAGGCAGGCATGTGGCATGGTCAAGACCCGGCCTCAACCACGTGGCGGCCGGGTATGATATCTGTCCTGGCGAGATCGGCCTTGGAGTCGGCGGGTGCGCAGCCGGACACTGCAGTTGC
>NC_061852.1:11434895-11437395 GCF_019202785.1 Penaeus chinensis | reverse complement strand
TAGAGAGAGAGAGAGAGAGAGAGAGACAGAGACAGAGACACAGACACAGATAGAGAGAGAGAGGCACAGAGAGAGAGAGACAGACAGACATAGACAGAGAGAGAGACATAAACAGACAGACAGATAGATATATAGATAAATAGATAGAGAAAGGGGGGACGAAGAAATTACACCGAAAAGTGTTCACAAAATATCCAAACAAATTAATACGGAGAAACCATATCATAATCAATTCGAAAAGGCCAAAGGTCATAACGAAATCGCAAACGAACATGAACAAATCAAGAAAACAGAATACACAAGCAAGAAGTCGCTGAACGGTGAAAATAAACAATGTCCTTCTTACCTGTTCTGTTTCTTGTCGACGTCGGTGTCAAGGGCGTGAAGCAATTTCCCGTTTTCTTTAACAACTGAGGAATATCAGAAACGTTCTGGGATCACTTTGCCAATGTAGAATATCAGAAACGTTTTTTTTTTTTAAATTAAAACTAACAGCTCAGGTAAAGAGTAAAGGTCTTATGATTATTATTATCTTATTATTATTATTTTTTGATAAGAGGATAATTACTGCATATATAGAGCATAAGCTTTATCCTCGCGCTGCATTCCCCATCATGCCTCGATGCTTGCGCCTGGTCGAGTGTCAAAAACACCTTTTGCATGCAGGAGCGCCGACAGCACTTAGATATAGATCGGGCAGGTCCTTGTCTCTGCTTCCTTCCTTCCTCCTTCTCCATCTCTCCCCCCCTCCTCCTCCTCCTTCTTTTACATATTTCTCTTCCCCCTCCTCCTTCCACATCTCCCGCACCCCCTCCTCTACCCCACTCCTTTCAGCATGCTTCCCTGTCCCCCTCCCTTCCCCTCTTTCCTTCTCAACCCTCCTTCCTTCTCCCTCCTACCCGCCCCTCCCCACTTCTACTCTTCCGTTCACACCCACCCTCTGTTCTCCCTCCCCTTCCTTCCCTATCCCCTTCGCCGTCCTCTCATTCCAACCTCCCTTCCCCTCCCTCCCCACTCCTTGACACCGTCCTCCCCACTCCCCTTCCCCCTTCCCCTCCTTCTTCCTCAGCCCCTCCTCCCTTCATACTCCCTCCCCCCCTCCCACCTGCGGGCCGGGTTGACCGCGCGCGCCGTGACCCCGGCTCGCAGTACGAGCGCGCGGCCGAAGAAGGTCGGTTGTAAGCGCCGCTCTGTCATGCATGCCGGAAGAAGCATCCTAAAACGACCCACATTCGCCACGAGTTTTCGCCACGAGAATGTCTCTTTGAGCTCTGCTGCTATCGTTTTCCGTTGCTGTGGAATATAGGAGATCGGCATTTTGAGGCAGAGATCCTCGGTTTTTCTTCGATGGTGGAGATACGAGCAGTTTCGGTGCATCGGCGAGAACGCAACGGGCGAATACAGCCGCGGGCGATCAGGAATGTCATCGTGGATTCTTCGCTCAATCGGCGAGCGCGCGGCGGTCGGAGAGTGACCGGCGGTATGTGAACCATTCCACGCTTCCCGAGAGTTTCTTTCGGTATTTTTCGATCGAAGTCTGAGTGGCTTCGGACTTGGCCACGATACCCAACGTTCCTTCACATCGCGGAAAAGTACAAAACGTTCGAACGAGCAGAATAATTAGGTCTGTGTGATTCGTCCTTCTTAACGCTTTTTTTTTTACTTCCTTCTGTAGTTCGAAGCCCCGCGGGCTTTTGCTCGAACGCCCTCGGCAGTGTGAATCCGCGAGAGTGAATCCCAAACCAAAGTGTGATCGAAATCGAGGCAGAAAGCGGCCTCGAACAAGAAAGAGGTGTTGTTGTTGAAGCGGGAGCTCCGGCGCGAGTGTGGCGTGAGCTCGCTTGCGCTTCCCGAGGCTCGCTTGGCAGACGGAGCGCGGGAAAGAAATCAATAGACGAAGGAGAATGAGAGAGAGAGTGAGAGTCGGGCCGAACATGGCGCGGCCCGCTGTTGTGTGGTGAGCTAGCCACCAGTGTAGGCATCGCTTACTGGGGCCAGCCTCTCGTGCCAGCTTGCTTTGCCTTGAGATCCAAAAGCCTGAAAGTCCGTGGGCAGAGAGAGAGAAAGCGAAAATTAGAAAATAAAACCTGTGAAGTGTAACAGTGCCAAACAGTGCCGCCGACGCCCCCTTATGATACAGTGAGAGAGTGAGAGCTGCCGCCCCACCTGAGCTGTGACACGCCAGGGCTATGAGAGCGCGTAACACTCAGTGACGCAAGCCCAGGCTCCTCCTTCAGGTCTTCACTGCTGAAACATGTCGACTGAAAGAGTAAGTAGACACAGGGTGACGTTGGGAGGGGGCCGGGGAGGGAGGGAAGAGGGAAATGGGGCAAAGAGGGAGGGAAGGAGGGAAAGGAGGCAAAGAGGGAGGGAAGGAATGCAGAGAGGGAAAGACGGACGAAAGGAGGGAGGGAAAGAGGGCAGAGGAGGGAGGGAGGGCAGAGAGGGAAAGGAGACCGCCGAGCTTTCGGCCGAAGGCACGAGGAACCGGAAGAAGTGT
>NC_061852.1:11424895-11427395 GCF_019202785.1 Penaeus chinensis | reverse complement strand
TTCTTGTTCTTCTTCTTGTTCTTCTTCTTGTTCTTCTTCTTCTTCTTCTTCTTCTTAGTTTTATTCTTATTCTTATTCTTATTCTTATTCTTATTCTTCATCTTATTCTTATTCTGATCCTTATCTTCATTATTCTTATTATGTTTACGCTTATTCTTATTCTTATTCTTGCCCTTATTCCTATACTTATCATTATTTTCATACTTACTCTTATTCGTGTTTTTTTTTAATTCATATTCCTTTTCTTTTCCATATCATCATCATCATCATCATCATTATTTGTCGGAAATAATGACGAGTCGCATGTTTGCAATGGATGATATATTTGATTTGCATTTGCACGCACGCACACAATCATATGCAAACACGCAGTCACCCACACAGGAAACCACAGACATTTGCACATACAAACACACAGAAACACGCACACAAGAACACAAGCGAATACACACAAATACAGACAGCAAACAGACAAGCACACAATAAACAGAGACAAACACATATAAACACACATAAACAAGCACGCACAAACAATAAACACACACGCACACAAACACGCACAAACAAGCACGCACAAACAACAAACACACACGCACACAAAGACACATAAATAAGCAAGCACAAACAACAAACACACGCCCAGAAACACACATAAACAAGCACGCACAAACAACAAACAAACAAACACACACACAGACAACAAACAGAGGTGCAATTCCGCTACATACTTTAAGCATTCGTCAAGCTACGCCCGTGAATGAACCCTTACAAAAATACACTTGAATTCTCCCTCCTTATTTATCCAATCATTTTGTTCTTGCTTTCTTCCTTCTTCCCTAATCCTCCTTTCTTCTTTTCTTTCTCTTTCTCCTGAATTCCTCTCCTCCTCCCCCTTTCTCCTTCCCCTTTCTTCTTTAACTTTCCTGACTTGACTCACGCAAACAGTTACACGTCACGTTCATAAAACTTGTTCAGGGATCAGTCCATTTTTTTTTTTGTATTTTGTTTTCATTTATCTGTTTCAGATTTTTAAAACGTTTTTTTTTTTTTTTTGTCTTTGTTTTTGTGTTTGTTTATGCGTGCTTGTGATTGCGTTTTTTTTTTTTTTTTTTTTTTTTTTTTGTGTATGTGTGTGTATGGGTTTATGTGTGTCTGTGCTCGCGCGCGTATGTATGTATTAGTATGTGTGTATATGTGATTATGTTCGTTTGCGTTTATGTGTGTGTGTGATTGCGTGTGTGATTATGTATGCGTGTATGTATGAGTGTGTGTAAGTATGTGTGTTTGATCAATTACCTTTTTATTTATTTTATTATTTTTCCATTTTTCATTTTTATTCTGCCTCTCTATTTTCCATCCTTCCTCTCTCTCTCTCTTCTCTTTTTACTCATTTTTCTCCGTCTACGAGGTAGATGCGAATAAAAATAAAAGAGAAGGAAGGAGACAAGAAAAGACAGAAGAGAAAAAAAAAAAAAAAAAAAAAATGAAAAGAACGTGTCGAAATAAAAAAGGAAATCAAACGAAATAAGAAAAAAAGGCTAAGAGCGAGCGAAAAAAAGAAAGAAAAGACAAGAAAATAAAGAAAAAAATGAGAGACCGAGGCAAGTATCCATCATTTGCATAATATGGTGTTCGCTGTTGGTTATTGAAATTAATTCTAGATTTTCCTTCGTAGAAACAAATGCAGAAAGACAAACACACACGTTTTTTTTTTTTTTTTTTTTTTTTTTCACGAAGGGGTTAATTTGCATGGAGGTTTAAGAAAACAAAATGGGATAACATTTGCATCTCTCTTGTTTATTCATCTTTCTTGCTTGCTTTCTCCTTCCTTCATCTTCCTTTTCCCCCACTACTCCTATTTCTCACGCTATTACACCTGTCCCTTTTTCTCCTCCTCCTAGTCCTTCTCCTCCTCCTCTTCCTTCTCCTCCTCCTCCTACTCCTCCTCTTCCTCCTCCTCCTCCTTCTCCCCTTCCTCTTCCTCCTCCTCCTCCACATCCTCCTCCTCCTCTTCCTCCTCCTCCTCTTCCTCCTCCTCCTCCTTCTCCTCCTCTTCCTCCTCCTCCTCCTCCTCCTCCTCCTCCTCCTCCTTCTCCTCCTCTTTCTCTTCCCCTTCCTCTTCCTCATCCACCTCCACTTCCTCCTTCTTCTCCTCCTACTCCTCCCCCTCCTCTTCCTCCTCCTCCTCCTCCTCCTCTTCCTCCTCCTCCTCCTCCTCCTCCTTCTCCTCCCGTTCCTCTTCCTCCTCCTCCTCCTTCTCCTCCCCTTCATCTTCCTCCCCGTTCTCCACTTACTCCTCTTCCTCCTCCTCCTCCTCCTCCTTCTCCTCCTCCTCCTCCTCCACTTCCTTCCCATCTTTTTCTTCCTCCTCCTACTTCCTCTTACCCCTCCTTCATTCTCTTTCTTATTATCCTCCTAAGCCCTCCGCCTCCTCCTCCTTGACCTCTTCCTCCTGTTCCTCTTCCTCCAACTCATCCTCCTCACACCTTCTACTCCTCCT
>NC_061852.1:11412395-11414895 GCF_019202785.1 Penaeus chinensis | reverse complement strand
GGAAGAGGGAGAGGACAGGGTAAGCATATATATATATATATATATATATATATGTATGTGTGTGTGTGTGTGTGTGTGTGTGTGTGTGTGTGTGTGTGTGTGTGTGTCTGTGTATGTATGCATGTACATACATACATACATACATACATACATACATACATACATACATACATACATACATACATACATACATACATACATACATACATATTCATATATACTTACACAAATACACGTGTGTGACAAGAAAATTCACAATTCAACGGGAAAATAAATGAGTTAGTACGAGGGTTTATTGGCAAATGTCAATGTCTTTCTGTTAACGTCGACGAGTAAGAGAGAGGGGAGGGAGGGAGGAGAAAGGAAAACGGATATAGAATAGAGAAAAAAAAATAGAGGGAGTGAGAAAAAAAAGAGAGAGTTATAACGATAAACAGAGAGAGAGAGAGAGAGAGAGAGAGAGAGAGAGAGAGAGAGAGAGAGAGAGAGAGAGAGAGAGAGAGAGAGAGAGAAAAGGAAAGACACATTATATATTTCTTGGAATTTCGTCGTAAAACAACTACGGTAACCTGATCACGATGATTAGATACTGATCATTTAACTGCCTTTTCTATTTATTTATTTATTCATTCATTTTTTCATAAACGTATATAAGGGTGTTGGCATTCTGACATTTGGACAGCGTGATCCTCTGGTATTTTCTCGTTATCTCTGTGAATCCTGTTTGTTCAGGCCGGAAATGCATTCAGCACCAGAAGCCGATATTCACGTGGTTTTCGAAACGCTAAGATTCATATGTATATATGTATTTCTTTTCTTGAAATTCGGTGAGTTGAACCATACAACACAGAGACGAGTGTGCTTGTTTCCAAAAAAAAGTTAGGAAAATCAAATACGGAAATCCAGAAAAAAAGAAAGAAGAGAGAGAGAGATAAAAAAGATCGGAGGCCATAGAATTAGAGAGAAATGCAATTAACGTAATGAGTTCCTGAGCTTAATCAAAGTTGAGTGGCTGGTTTATAAGCTTAAATCCTTTATAAGACACGAAACAAACTTCAGGGAAGCGCGGACGCATCATGAAATCTGTTCAAAACACAGAAGTTGTCTATCAGTGTGTGTCTATATATTTGTCCACTTATCTATCTATCTGTCTATCTGTCTTTATATTTACATATCTGTTAAGCTGTCTGTCTATCTGTTTATCTATCTCTCTAGCTGTCTGCTTATTTATCCATCAATCTCTCTCTTTCCTTCTGTTTCTCTCTAGATAGATAGATAGATAGATAGTAAGAGAGAGAGAAACACAAATATAATAATATCTACTCTTTCTATATATCTATCATTTAGACATCATTATTAGTACGATTATCATTTAGTTTCGATGTATCATGACCAAAAAACATGATCGCTTCCAACATGCCATATTATCATTATACATTATACCCCCCAATGAAGCAAACTAACGTCACATCTTAATACACGAAATAAAAATATTAAAAACCCAAGACACCCGTTTTTCCAAGTGTAGTTGGAAAGAAAACGGGAAAGATTACCTCACGCTTGGTGCCCGAAGCCGTCGGGTCGAGGTGACAGCAGCTGGGAAAGCACAGGTAGCTTTAGGAGGCTGAAAATCGTGGCGAGAGAGAGAGGGAGAGGAATTGGAGCCTTTGTGTGCTGAGAGGGATTAAAGGAAGGGGGGAAGGGAGTGTTTGTGTGTTTGTGTGTGTGTTTGTGTGTGTTTGTGTGTGTGTGTTTGTGTGTGTGTGTGTGTGTGTGCGTGTTTGTAGGTTCGTATGCGTTAGCATGTTGCTGGTTATTTGTATTGAAATAATTTTGTAAAAATTACATAATAAATAGTAATCACAGGCCTGCAGATTTATAAAACATACTAAACAGATGTAGCCATATATGTAGCCAGGCTATGTTGCAGGTAATGTTGGCAATATTGATTAGAATATCAGAATATTGCAGGCTCGGCTATGCAGATGATTCCACACGGAAAAGGAATATACATATGTATATATATACATATATATACATATATATATTATATTAACATATACATATATACATAAATACACACAGTATATGTGTATGCGATATATATATATATATGTATATATTTATTTATTTATACTTTTATATATATGTATATATATTAATAGTTTACATCTATCTATCTATATACATGCATACATATATATATATATATATATATATATATATATATACACATATATAAATATATATATATATATATATAAATATATACACATATATAAATATATATATATATATATATATATATATATATGTACACACATACATACAAACATACATATATTTATATATATATGTATATATATTATATAGATGTTATGTACATTCATATATATATGTATATATATATATATATGTGTGTGTGTGTGTGTGTGTGTGTGTGTGTGTGTCTATATGTATGTATATATGTATGTACACACACACACACACACACACACAC
>NC_061852.1:11397395-11399895 GCF_019202785.1 Penaeus chinensis | reverse complement strand
AAGGATAATGATAATAATGATAATGATAATAATAGAAACGGTAAATACAACAGTAATAATGATAATAACGTTACTACTGCTACTACTACTAATGATGATTATAATGATAATACTAATAATGATAATAATGATAATGATAACGGTAAAAATAAAAAGAGGAAAGAGAGAAAGGCAATAATTTTAGGGAGGCTATTAATGATAATAACATTAATGATAAGGAAGTCTTGTGCTGCATATATAATAAAGGTCATTATTGGACGAATTAGTATTTATAGTTTATGAATTAATTATTCGATAAAATGTCAAATTAAAAATCTAATTTATACTCCTCCTCAACTTATCTTCCTCCTTTTCATTCCTCCTCCTTTGATATCAGCAGTGATAAAAACAACAAGAGAGAGAGAGAGATAGAGAGAGAGAGAGAGAGAGAGAGAGAGAGAGAGAGAGAGAGAGAGAGAGAGAGAGAGAGAGAGAGAGAGAGAGAGAGAGAGGGGTGGGGGAGAGGAAAGAGAAAGAGAGAGAAGGAGAGAGAAAAAGAGAAAGAGCAGGAAAGAGAAAAAGAGAAAGAAGGATAGAGAAAAAGAGAAAGCGAAGGGGAGAGAGAGAGAAAAAAAGAGAAAGCGAAGGAGAGAGAGAGAGATAGATAGATAGATAGAGAGAGAGAGAGATCCCTTCAGACCTCCAGTCGAGTCTTTTAATATACTGTTTACTGACCTTCTGAACCGAAAAATACGTGGAATGACGTGGACTGGTATTTCAAAAAAAAAAAAAAAAAAAGAAGAGAATAGTATATTGTTATAATTCATGGTTGATTGTTTCTGTTGTTGTTGTTTTTGTCGTGTTTGTATGTTTGTTAGTGTTTTTTTTATGTTTTGTCGTTTTTATATGTTCAGTTTTTTTTTCAATGCATTATTTTTTTTTTTTTCATCTCATGTTTTTTGCTTTTGGTTATCTATTTTTTTTCTTTTTTTTTCCTGCGCATCATTCCTTATCTCCAGTTTTGTGTTTATTCTGTTATTCTTCCTCTCACGCCTTTTTCCAATTCCTCTTCGTGAATGAGCCATGAGCATTTTATTTTTTCTTGTTAAGTTCTTTTCCATATTCATCAACACATTCCTTTTTCTTTCGTTTTCGTCCCTTCCCTCTTGATAATGAATGAGAGGATATTGAATGATCACTGGTTAAGACTTAATGAATTAATGATTAAAAGGAAAGATTAGACAAAGGGTACCACTGCTTTCTCACTCGACCCGTTCCTGTTTCAAAGTTCATGGGTTGTATTTTATTCTTGGTGGTTGTATTATGCAGTCTTTTGTTGTATTCTTTGTTGTATTCCTCATCTGCAAGCGAACGTTGGTATTTGTATTTGCATTCTCTTCCCTGTCTCCCTCCCCCTTCCCCCCTTTCCATGCAAACACACCAGCGGGTATGAATAATATTATTGGAAAGGAGGAAGGTAAAGGTCAGACGATAAATATATATGTATATATATATATATATATATATATATATAGAGAGAGAGAGAGAGAGAGAGAGAGAGAGAGAGAGAAAGAGGAGAAAGGGAGGACAGGATATAAAAACACCATAACCACACACACACACACACACACACACACACACACACACACACACACACACACACACACACACACACACACACACACACACACGCACAACCCGCCCTCCTCCCCCCTCACCCATAGGACTCCCCTCGCCTCTTCATGATAATGTAACCTTTACCGTATAATGTTACGGAGGAAGGAATGAATTCACGTTTTCCGGCCCATGAGAGACCCGGTTTCTCGGTCACCGGAATGTTGACTTTGTTTGCCGTGTTGAAAGGGCTTCTACTGAAACAGGCTATTTGCAGTGTTTCTCTCTGCGATGGCTGTTGATTTTTCGTCCCGCTGGAGATCGGTAAAAAGGAGGCGAGTTAATGCACTCTGCTGGCTGGCTGTGTTAGTACGTACACTGGAGCCGTATATGTATAATGTGTGTGTGTATGTGTGTGTGTGTGTGTGTGTGTGTGTGTGTGTGTGTGTGTGTGTGTGTGTGTGTGTGTGTGTGTGTGTGTGTGTGTGTGTGCGTGCGTGCGCGTGCGTGCGTGTATGTGTGTATAGAGTCACGTTCCAAATTCTTCGGATGCCTGGAAACAACTTAGATTATGTGCTTACTTGAATATGGGTAAAGATAATTAAAGAACGTTGTTTCGCTTGTAATTAATGATCAGCTTACGGTATTTCGTATTAGGTTTTTGCTTTTCCATTCATCAGAACCACTTCATTTGATATCAGATAGCTGGAGTGATGACTAATGTAGGGAGCAGATTAATAGGCCATTAAATCCTAGAAAATTAATTCTCATTTCCCATTATGGATTTTCAGAAATGCTTTTGTCTCTTAGAATGTATATCAGGTACATTACACCAATATGATTAAGAAACGTACCCTTATCAACAGAAAACAAACAAATATATTTCCGATGACACTGATTACATCCA
>NC_061852.1:11389895-11392395 GCF_019202785.1 Penaeus chinensis | reverse complement strand
AAGAAGAAGAAAAAGAAGAAGAAGAAGAAGAAAATGAAGAGGAAGGAAAAGAAGAAGAAGAAGAAGAAAAAGAAAAAGAAGAAGATGATGATGATGAGGAGGAAGAAAAGCAGAAGGAGGAGGAGGAGAGAAAAGAGAAGGACGAAAGAGGGGAGGCGGGAGGGACGAGGAGGAAGAAGAAGATCGTCTTTAAAACCAGCTGTGGGAAGGCCAAGATATGGATCCGGCCAAAGTGAGGACAAAAAAGGGGGAAAAAGGGAAAAAAGAGAGAAAAAAGGGGGAAAAGAAGGGAAAAAAGAGAAAAAAGGGGAAAAGAATGGAAAAATGAGATTAAAAAAGGGGAAAAAAAGGTAAAAAAAGGTAAAAAAAGAGGGAAAAAGAAGGAAAAAGGAGGAAAAAAAGAAGGAAAAGAGGGAAAAAAGAGAGGGAGAAATTAAGAGAGAGAGACGCTGAAATACGAAAGGAGGAAGAACAAAGAGAACGTCGATTTTTTCTTTCTTAATGTTTTTTTTTTTTCTCTTCGTCATCCCGTCTTATTGGTATTATTATCATTATTATAATTATTATTATTGTTATCATTATTTTAAGCTTGTTCTCATTGTTCTGATTTTTTTTAGCTATTATTTTTATTCTTGTTTTAGTTTATCTTTTTGTTCTCGTTATTGTTCTTTTCCTATTATCATTCCTATTATTCTTAATATCATTCTTCTTATTCATCATCATTATCACTATCACTGATATACGACGATAATCATCTTCATTATCATCATTAATTTTTATTCTTGATTTATTTCATATCATTATTACTATTATTATTATCATTAATATCATCATTGTTACTATTACTATCATCATTACTATTATTATTATTACTATTACTATTATCATTATCATTATTATTGTTATCATTATTATTATCATTATCATTATTGTTGTTGTTGTTGTTATTACTATTATTGTTTTTATTGTTATTATTATTATCATTATCATTATCAGTATTGTCATTATTATTAACATTATTAACATTATTATTAACATTATTAACATTATTATCATTATTATCATTATCATTATTATCATTATTATTATTATTATTATCATTATTATCATTATCATTTTCATTATCATTATCATTATTATTATTATTATTATCATTATCAATATTATCATTATTATTGTTGCTAACATTATCATCTTTATAAATGTTATTATCATCATGATTATCAATATCATTATTATCATTCTATTACTATTATTATTTCTTTCGTTTCTTTGCACCTTTTGTTGCACAGAGGGGGGGGGGGGGGGGCGAGAGAAGCTATAATAACGTAAAGGAAGGACGTGAGGAAAGGAAAAAAAAAGAAAGGTGGAAAATCTGGACAAAGTGTGAAGAGAAAGAGAGAGAAAAAGGGGGGGGAGAGAGAGAGAGAGAGAGAGAGAGAGAGAGAGAGAGAGAGAGAGAGAGTAGAGAGAGAGAGAGAGAGAGTGAGAGAGTAGAGAGAGAGAGAAGAGAGAGGAGAGAGAGAGAGAGGAGGGAGAGAGGAGGGAGAAGAGTGAGAGAGAGAGGGAGGGAGGGAGAGAGAGAGAGGGAGAAAGAGAGAAAGGCAGGGAGGGGAGAGAGAGAGAGGCAGGGAGGGAAGAGAGAGAGGAAGAATAGAAATAGAGAGAGAGAGAGAGAGAGAGAGAGAGAGAGAGAGAGAGAGAGAGAGAGAAGAAGAGAGAGGGAGGGAGAGAGAGCAGGGAGGGAAGAAGAGAGTGAGAGAGAGAGAGAGAGAGAAGAGAGGAGGGAAAGAGAGAGAGGAGAGAGAGAGAGAGAGAGAGAGAGAGAGAGCGAGAGAATAGAGAGAGATAGAGAGAAGAGAGAGAAGCGAGGTAGAGAAGAGGCAGGGAAGGGAGAGAGAGAGGGAGAGAGAGAGAGAGAGAGAGAGAGAGAAGGAGAGAGAGAGAGAGCGAGAGAGAGAGAGAGAGAGAGAGGAGAGAGAGAGGAGATAGAGATAGAGATAGAGAGAGAGAGAGAGAGAGAAGATAGAGATAGAGATAGAGATAGAGATAGAGATAGAGATAGAGAGAGCGAGAGAGAGAGAGAAGAGAGAGAGAGAGAGAAAGAAAAAAAAAAAAACAGAGCAAGCGACAGAAAAAAAACATAAAAAATAAACCACGACACGAATCACACGAGACAAACAAACAGCCCGACCGCTCGACCCGAAGGCCCGCGAGACAGAGCGGCGGCGCCCCGGGTGCTGACGCCACGCTGACCGCAAGTGCCGCGTCGGGTCCGGGCGAGGTCTCCGCCGCCGGTCAGCTGTCGCCTCCGCCAGCGCCGCCGTCGTCGCCGTCGCCCGCAATGCGACTCGCTCCCTCTCGCCTTCTCTCCCTTCCTTCTTCCCTCCTTCTCTCCTTCCTCCATTTTCTCTCTTCTTCCTTCTCTCTTCTTCCTTCCTTTTCTCTCTTCTCCTTTTCTCTTCTTCCTTCCTTTTCTCTCTTCTTCCTTCTCTCTTCT
>NC_061852.1:11377395-11379895 GCF_019202785.1 Penaeus chinensis | reverse complement strand
ACTCCAACGAGGGTAGGAAGGTGCTTTACACGTGGAATTATAACTGATAACTATTAGACGAAATGAGCAATTCACTCGTTCAGACATTTTGCAATGGTGTCGTTATCTCATGGCAGCATCTGGCATTGCAATAAAACCTTTAGGGAGAATCCACTTTCATCCAATTTTAAACTGACCTTCGCAACTCTCTTTATGGGTGAAAATAGATTACGCGCATGTGAGAGACAATATTCTCCGCTGATGGGAAGAGAACGCTGGTAATTCTGTTTAGCAAATTGGAAAGGGGAAAAAAAAGGATATAACATTATTTAATAGAGGATTCGTGGACTCCCGCTGCAATTTAGGGTTTGGGAAATCTGGTATCGTGTAATGAGTAACTAAATGATATATAAGAAGAGTTAAATTAGAAAGAAGTAAGTTAATAGGTCATGATAAATATAGAAAGCGAGCTCGGAGCTTCTGAAATAACCTTAACATTTCTATAATTCTAGTGAGAAGGTTCTGACATATGGTTTCAAACAATTAATGTAGTTTGAATCCCAGAGCTCGCAATTAACGGACGAAAATCACTTTAATGATTAACTTAGTGATTAAAGCTTACTGCGTGTGTTAAGATTAGCGGCTATAAAAGGTTAGTTAACGGCTAGTGAAGGTGATATCTTCGTAATTAAAAGAATGCCTTGTAATATCCATTCCCAATGAGAGAGAGAGAAAAAAAAAAAGTAAATTATTAATCGAAATTAATAGTACATTATAAAAGAAAAACAGCATGAGATGTTAGTTGCGCTGGGCTACCAGGAGGAGGTCATAAGCATTATTCAAGCCTTGACGAGACCAGCAATTATTCGCAGTACAGAAAATGTTCCTTTGTGTGTCAGTTAAAGTTGAGGTGTTGCCACAGGAGGTGGTGGGCTTGTGTGTGGACGCGGTGGGGGGAGGGGGGAGGGGGGGTAGAGGCAAAGGAGGCTGTGAATTTTTATGTATTTTTCTTTTTCTTTCTTTGTTTTTGTGCCTCACACTCTGTCCGTATATTTGTTCATGTATACAGTATACACACACACACATATATAAATATGTACGTACACAAATATTTACATATGTATTTTTGTGTATACATACACACACATATATGAATATATGTGTATATATAATATATATAGCATATGATATGTATAATATATATGATATATATACATATCAGTACACACACACATACACACACATATATATGTGTGTGTATATGTGTATGTATAGAAACATATATATATACATTTGTATGTATACATATATATATATATGTATGTATGTATGTATATGTATGTGTATATGTATACATATGTAATATATATATATATATATATATATATGTATGTATGTATAAAGTGTGTGTGTGTATCTGTAAACTTCCACGTGTGTTCTTGCTTGAAAAAAAAACAAGCAAACAAATTCCAAATTTATGCTTATGCGGGGAATCATGCATGCTTCCTGTGTCCCTGTCACGAGGTTCATCGATTTCGGAGTTTCCTGTGCTTGCGACGAGGTGATGAATTGGGGATGACTGTGAATACTTTATAAGGCGAGGGAGTGCTTGATTGTACAGCTCAAGCACCTTCTCTGCTACTGATGTCACTGTAGTTTTAATGCTGTTATTGTATGCTACGCGGGCGAATGATTTCTGCCGTTGATATGGTGTTATCGCTATGATTGTTGTAGTGATGATAATGATGATAATGGTGGTGGTGATGATCACGGTGACGATGATCATGGTGATGGTGATGATGATGGGGATGGTGATGGTGATGATGAAGGTGGCGGTAATTGGGGTGATGATGGTGATGATGATGACGGTAATGGTGGTGGTGATAATGGTGATGATGGTGACAATACTTTAACAACAATGAAAATAAAGACAGCGATAATTACTTGTATCGTCATTATGATTACTAATACTACTACTACTATTACGCTAGTAAACACACTGTTGTTTCAATTTTGTCAGGTGGTCTTACTGATTTTCATATCTGCATTATTTTTGCTGTATCACACCACGTTTACCGGAAAGAAACCCCATGTGTTTTTCGAAAAATAAAATCTCGGCTTCATTTTTCAGTGTATAGGAAAATATTAGGAAAGCAAATAAGAGTTAATTATTTACGTCAGTTCATCCGCGTTGAAACAATGAAGTTTCGCCGAAAAGTAATTAATCTTAGTCATGCAAAGGGCGGAGCGGGAAGGCTGTCGTGCTTTTCCCGCCACCTCTCGGCCATGACTGATCTCGATTTTGGCCGGAAGGCTCAGGGTGAAATATCGAAATGACAAAAGACAAAAACATTACATATTTTCTGGCTGAACCATTGCTATTCCTTTCCCCCTTTTTTCTTTTTTCTTTTTTTTTTCCTTTTTTTTTTTTTCTTTTTGCTACAAATGAATTTATTTTGTAATTATTTTTCAAGGCATCAGGCGAACCAGTTCAAATACTAATATTTTCTTCCTGAACCAC
>NC_061852.1:11339895-11354895 GCF_019202785.1 Penaeus chinensis | reverse complement strand
CTCTCTCTCTCTCTCTCTCTCTCTCTCTCTCTCTCTCTCTCTCTCTCTCTCTCTCTCTGTATATATATGTGTGTGTGTGTGTGTGTGTGTGTGTGTGTGTGTGTGTGTGTGTGTGTGTGTGTGCATAAAAACACATACCCACACACGTCATCATTCGCGCGGCCGTCCACACTCGGCCGGACCCACTTCGCCCGCGGGGTAACATGGCGAATCGGCCTGCGGGCCATGTTCAGCGCTTAATTGGATTTTATTCATTCATATCTTCGTCCGCGGAACAAAGGATGCCTGTAAAAGTTTTTTTTCCGGTTTTGATAAAAAGGGATTTCGAGAGCCATTTAGTTTGTCATTTGTAATTCCAAGAAGCCATGCTGTTTTGTTGAGGGTGGAAAAAAACAGCGATTTTGCGCTGGGTTTAAACATCTGCTTGTTCGTTCCTCTCCGCATTCCCGTCTTCTATTACAATTCTCCCATTTCTCCTCTCTCTATACTCTAACTCTTCCTCTCTTACCGTTTATTCTTTATCGTCACCACTCCTTGCCTCTTCCATTTGCGATGTCCCTCTTCTATGGATAAAGGAAGGATAAAGGAAGAAAGAAGAGAAAAGGAAAGGTCACCGTCCAGGGCCTGTTGTCATGGTTACCGCTGGGTCGGGCTACAGTGCCAAGTGTTATGGAAGGTCAGATTAGGGGCGATAGGGAGGAGTAAGTAGCTTTTGCCGGCGACAGATTGAAGGCGAAAGAGATGGAGGTGTAAAAATAGTAAGTGTGTGTGTGTGTGTGTGTGTGTGTGTGTGTGTGTGTGTGTGTGTGTGTGTGTGTGTGTGTGTGTGTGTGTGTGTGTGTGTGTGTGTGTGTGTGTGTGTGTGTGTGTGTGTGTGTGTGTGTGTGTGTGTGTGTGTGTGTATGTGTATGTGTGTGTCTCTGTGTGTGTACTCTTACACTATCGCCTCCTGCTCCTCACCCTAATCTTCCATCTGCCCCTCATCCTGAATTCCCTACTTTTCATACTCATCCCTTTTCATCCCTCCTCTGTCCCTCGTCGTAGAGGCAGGATAACTGCATTACAGCAGGATTTCTGGAGATAAGGAACATATCCAAGTATTTCCCTCGTAGAGGATGCCAACAGTTCCAGTCTCCGTTAGTCGATTGGAGACAGATGCCACTCCCCCCCACCCCCCACCCCACACACACCTCGTCACTAAGCCAACCTACTTTTTTATAATTATCATGCGATTTTCTTTTCTCTCTCTTGAAATATAAAATTATCCCAAAACACTAAGAAAGAATATGAGTATGCCTTACATTTGTGATAATGTTCCTGTTTAAGTATAAATGCGTACATAGAACAGGATATATATATACATACATACATACAGTGAAGTTTAGACTAATCATCTGTTTAGGAGTATCTGATACTACGGACTAATAAGATTCTCTCTCTTTTTCCTTTAAACCATCACTCTTTTAAGCGTTGGCCGCGTGGTGACTGTCTCCCCACGACTGACCTATGAAAATCCTCATGTTCCTTTTTAATAATTCATCGAAATCCGCTCCTCTCTCGCTGATTATCGACATGTTGATCTTTCACTCAACCGTCATTCATGAAGTACGAGGCTGCGCGAGACTTTCATAACAGCTTTCTTCATCTTAAACACTACTAAAGAAAAGAAAAGCGAGTGCGTGGGTTGGTCCTACCGGTCTTGGAGTAGCTTCATTTGCATATAGATTACGGGAGGCCTTGAAAATAGTGTGGGTGCGTTTCCCCCTGTCCTCGGCCGATAAGGAACGCGGTGTGTTATTACTGTATGCGTGTAATTTCCCCGTGTCTTGTCATATTTCCTATCTTTCTCTCTCTCTTTCTCCTCCCCCCCCCCCCCCCTCTCTCTCTCTCTCTCTCTCTCTCTCTCTCTCTCTCTCTCTCTCTCTCTCTCTCTCTCTCTCTCTCTCTCTCTCTCTCTCTCTCTCTCTCTCTCTCTCTCTCTCTCTCTTTTTTTCTCTATCTCTTTCTTGCATTCCTTTCTTTTTGTCTCTTTTGCTTTGGTTGTCTTCCTTTTTATTTATTTATCTGTCTCTCTTTCTTTCTCTCGATGTTTATTCCTCTCTCCTTTTCAATCATCCTATTTCTCTTTTCCTTCCTATTCCTCTCGTTCTCTCCCCTTCCCCCTGACTCCCTTCCTCCTCTCTTTGCCTCTCTATTCACCTCGCACGTGTGCAGTATAGCCTGCGGTCACGCCTTAACCCCAATTATGCGGCTTGGCTAAGCAAGGGAATTATACTGCGCTATACTTGAACCGATTTAATGACTTTGCTAATATCTGATTCAGTATTGGACTCGAATACCAAAACGCAACACTTTTATGGCTGCTTTTATCATATTTTTTATTGTTATCATTGTCGTGATAATTATATTTTAATCATAAGAATCATCCTTTTTCAATTGTAATTGTTGTTATGATAATTATGATTAACACCATAATCATTGTCATCCCTGTCATCATTATCAACATGTATTCCCCCGCTGTTTCTGTGCCTCCTCTGACCGCGTCTCCTCCCGGCAGGTGGGCGCGTGGCCGCTGTCGTCGAGGTGAGACTGTAAACGCGTGGGACGGCCCGACCGCTGCCCAGACGTGACGCCCGCACACCCCTGCACACACTCCCACAGACACGCAAATCCATACCTACACACACCCACCCACGCCCGAACACTACTCCTACCATGGCCACAACCACAAGCAGCACCGGCACTTCTAATCCTGGCAGCTGCACGTCCAGCAGCACCGGCAGCTGCAGCCTCCCCATGCCTGACAGTTCGGACTCCAGCCGTCGCTCACTGTCAGACGCGGGCAGGAAGCGGCTGTCTAGCTTCCCGTCCCGGCAGCGGCGGATGGGCCCAGCGCCCCTAGCCTCCTTCGAGGACCTCAGCATGGATAAGACAACGTCTGACTCCAGCCCTGAGGAACGCACACATCTCCCAGATATCGGCGAAGAGACATCCACAGCGACCACACCAGTAACGCCCGTGGCCAAGACGGCCCTCAGCGTCCCGGCCTCCCCTAGAATTCGCGTCTCTGCAGCGTCGTCGTCGTCGCCGCACGAGACAGATTCCAAGGAGTCCACCCCAGAGAAAGAACTGTTTTCGGGTTACGCCAAGTCCGGCTTCTGCGAAGACATGGCGGCGGATCTGCATTCCAGCACGGAGGAGCTGGATGCCGACGAGGAGGAGCAGCAGCGCAAGCGGAGGGACCGCGCCTGCAAGCTGGCGGAGCTGGAGCGACGGGAGGAGGCTCTTCGCACGGCGGATCTCAACCGCAAAGGATCCTCGTCCTCGGTGCTCAGCGATGGCCTCCTGCCCGTCACCAGCGGCCACTCCAGCAGGCTCTCCTCCTTAGGCTCTATAGGCTCAGCGAGACGATCACCCTCGCCTCACAAGATGCTTTTAGAAACCTCCTTTTGTGGCAGTCGACCCATCCAGCAGCCCAGCATCGACCTGGAAGATCCCCCAGTCACCACCACAAAAATCATGAATTTCACCGTAGAGAAAATTGAGCGAGTCAAGTCGCCCATGGAAGCGCGGCCTCCTGACATCTTCCGCTCGTCGCCATCGACTGTCCTTCCCCAGAGGCAGGAGGACATCATCATGGCGGTGGAGGCCATCCCCGCCTCAGAATTCCAGCCAAGCAAGTCCGAAATCCTGATGGCTGTGCCGCCTCCCAGGAGGCAACTGGAGGCACAGACAACACCCAAGAAGCTAGATGCTGTGAGAGACTCGCAGGATAACACTGCCAAACCCAGATCCCCCAGAGAGCAAAAATCAACGCAACCACCCAAGTCGCCTCAAGCAGTACAAGCCACCAAGCAAGCACAGCAGGAGAAGCAAGCGGACCAGCTGGAACCACAACAACAACGACCACCGCTGTCATCGCCCCGCTCACCACGATCGCCAAGAATGCCCAAGAAGGTTCCTGTGCCCCAGGTTCCTGATCTGAAGGACCTCCCGAAGGCGTCTCCAACTCCTTCTGCAGCCTCATCAGCCGCAGTCACTGCCACGACTCCCGAGCACCCGAACGCACGCTCCTACTCCACCACTCCCTCGGCGTCCCCAAGAGCCTCCAGAAGACGGAGGACGAGAGGAGAGGAGATGGAAAGCGGGTCTTCCTCTCCCTCAGTCTCAAGAAAAAGTTCCTTTTCGAATCTTTTCCGAAAATCGGACGCTGTCATGAGCCCTGTCACGCCTGACTCTCCAGGATCTAGTGGACGCAAAAGTCCTTTCAGTCAGTTCATCAAATCGGCTAAGAAAGAGTTCCGGTCTAGGAGCAGGTCGAGAAGCCGGAGTAAGAGCCGGGAGAGAGAACTGGAGGATGACACCCATGACAGGAGGGGAGTGCTGTCCATTTTCAGGCCCAAGACGAAGAAGAAGGACGCAGAGAAGACCACAAAAGGCAGTGAGAAAAGTGTTCCTTCCTCTGACGCTAAGATCAATGAAGCCATCACAAATGTTGAATTTACCTTTAACGATGACGGTAAATACCAGCCCTCGTCCTTCGGGCTTATCAGACAGGAGAGCGAAATGAGCAGAGCCATCAAAGAGCCCCTGAGAGGAGTCCCGCCGCCGACGGAGGGAGAACCCGAGGCGCCGAAGCAGGACATGATCTCCTCCAGGGACAGCTCCTACAATGAACTTTCCTCCATCATGAGCCCGGACGGAAAACCTGCTGAGAAGGCCGCACTTCCAGAGTCCAAAGACGTTTCAGAGAAGGACAAGAGAGACCAAATAGACGACGATGATGTATTTGAAAAGCCCGCCGAGGTCAAGCCAACGATACCCTCTCCGTCAATAGAGCGGGTTCAAAAAGAGAAGAAGGTTGAGGAACCTGTGCTCGAGAAGCCGCACTTGCCGCCAAAGCAGAAGGACCGGCCAGAGGAGCTGACTGTTGCTGCGCCCGACCAATACGATGCCGACTCACGATCCGAGTCCGAGCGCGAATCTGAAATTGAGTACCTGAAGACCAAAGCCAAGCAGCAGCAGACAGCAGAATCTGGCGTTCCTTTAGACTCCCCCGACGTGGAGAACAAAGGCTTAGTCTCTCAGGACTCCGGCGAGGACGGAGAATTGCCATACGTGCCCACAACGCTACCCACAGAACGTCCTCTTGCAGCGCCCATCATTCCTGTGAAGGAGCGGCCTCCGCACCTCCGCACAACACAGTCCATCGACCGCCCTCGCAGCACCACGCCCCTCATCACAGGTCTTTTGGAGGAGTACAAACAAGTAGCGGGGACGCCGGAAGGAGAACCGGAAAAGATGATGATCAACATTCCCCAGAGCGGCCCTGTGAAGGTGCTGCCCACCAAGAGCCCGAAGAGACAGACTTCCAAGAGCTGGGACGACTTCTGCCAGGAAGGGCTGCGCAGCCCCCGGCAACTAAGGAAGCAGTACCGGGAGGCGAGGATGAAAGTTTCCGAGGACGACGTCCCCCCTCCGCTCCCGCCAAAGGTGCGGTCTCCCGCGCGCTCTCCTGTGTCGCAACCGCCTCCGACGCCGCCCGACGAATCCCCTACGCAGGACACCGGCTCCTCGAGAGGGACGCCGGACGGAGCTAAGAGCTGGATTAACTTCGACGAGATGCCAGAGATCGTCCTGAAGCCCGTGCGGCAAATCAAAACGGTTCCGCCGAGACATTCGTCGCAGCAGAAGCAGGAGCAGCGCGAGGCGAAACCGCAGCCCGAGAAAGCTGAGCCGCAACGCGTGGTGGAGAAAATGCAGGACTGGCGGGAACCACTCACGCCAGAGGAGAGAAAACCACTGCAGGAGGAGCCCCGCCGGCTTCCGCCTCCCCTGCCGGCTCCCCTGAACCACGACCTCTTGGACTCGGACAGCGCCCGCACGCCCTCCGAGGCCTCCACGCCCGACAAGAGCTCCGATCGCTCCTCGGACAGCGACAAGCCCACGAGCCCGTCGAGCGAGGAGGGCAACACGGTGCGGGAGCGCCTCGAGGAGATCAAGAAGGGCGGCGACGAAGGCGAGAACTCCGACCTAGAGAGGCTGCTGGCGCCCGTCAACGAGTGCATCAACAGGCTGTCGTCGCTGTCGTCTGAGCCGTGCATGCTGGAGCGCAGGTCGCCCATCCCGGACAACTGGGCCGACTTCCTGCTGCCCCCCCAGCCAGGGCGCAGGTCGCGGCTCTCCTCCCTGGGGTCCGACGCAGGCTCCGTCGGCGGCCGCTCGCCCTCGCCCTCCTGCATGCTCCTCGAGACGTCCTTCTGCGGCTCGGCGGTAACTGGCGCTCTCTCTGTTGACCTCTAGGAGCAAATCTATGCTTATTGATTGCAGTATATCTTTGGCTGATAAAAAGACATTTGTGATCATGAAGTATCTAAATGTAGATTCTATTTTCTAAGAATAAAAATTATACCTTTCATTATACCTTTCACACACACACATACATGCATGCATACATACATACATACATACATACATACATACATACATACATACATACATACATACATACATACATACATACATACATACATACATACATATATACGTACATACATACATACATACATACATACATACATACATACATACATACATACATACATACATACATACATACATACATACATACATACACACACACACACACACACACACATACACACACATACATACGTACATACATCGCCTTTCCCCGAGGCGCCCTTCTGCCCCCCTCACCCCGCCCCCCTCACCCCGGCCCCCTCCGTGCCCGCAGCCCATCGACGACCCCGCGGCAGCGGAGCCCGACGTGCCCATCCCCATCGCCCGGAAGCTGAGCGGCGTCTCCCTGGGGGATCTGTGCCCCTTCACCCCGAGGGAGAGGTCGCCTGGACTCATCCCGTGCGCTGATCGGACCTCCATCCTCAGGTGTCCTTGAGTGGCTTTGTTTGTTTGTTTGTTTGTTGGGATGTTTTTTTTTTTTTTTTTTTTTTTTTTTAGTTTGATTTGACCTTCTTTCCTCCACTTCCATCGTCTGTCTTCCACGTCACCCTCCCTTCCACCATCTCCTCCTCCCCCTCCACCAGCTCTACCTCCCCTCCCTCCCTCACCATCTCTCCTCCCCCTCCACCATCTCTCCTCTCCTCCACCATCTCTCCTCCCCTCCACCCCACCATCTCTCCTCCACCTCCACACTCACACCATCTCTCTCTCCCTCCACCATCTCTCCTCCCCCCTGCCACCATCCTCTCCGCCCCCCCCCTCCACCATCCTCTCCTCCCCTCCACCATCTCTCCTCCCCCCCTCGCACCTCACCATCTCTCCCCCACCTCCACCATCCTCTCCTCTCCCTCCACCATCTCTCCCACCCTCCAGTCCATGCTCTCCTCCCCTCCACATCTCTCCTCCCCCTCCACCTCCACCATCTCTCCTCCACCTCACCATCTTCTCCTCTCCCCTCCACATCGCTCCTCCCTCCTCTCACCATCTCTCCTCCACCCGTCCATCCTCATCTCACTCTCCTCCCCCTTCACCATCGCTCCTCTCCCTCCACAATCTCTCCTCCCCCTTCACCAACACTCCTCCCCCCTCCACCATCTCTCCCCCACCTCTACCTTCTCTCCCTCTCCCTCCACCATCTCTCCTCCCCTCCACCATCTCTCCTCCCCCTCCACCATCTCTCCTCCCCCTCCACCATCCCCATCCCCTCCCCTCCACCATCTCTCCTCCCCCTCCACCATCTCTCCTCCCCCCTCCACCATCTCTCCTCCCCCTCCACCCATCTCTCCTCCCCCACCCACCATCTCTCCTCCCTCCACCATCTCTCCTCCCCCTCCACCATCTCTCCTCCCCTCCACCCTCCTCTCCCCTCCCCCCTCTCTCCTCCCCCTCCACCTCCACCATCTCTCCCCCACCTCCACCATCTCTCCTCTCCCTCCACCATCTCTCCTCCCCTCCACCATCTCTCCTCCCCCTCCACCTCCACCATCTCCTCCCCCCTCCACCATCTCTCCTCCCCCTCCACCACTCTCCTCCCCTCCACCATCTCTCCTCCCCTCTCCACCATCTCTCCTCCCCCTCACCATCTCTCCTCTCCCTCCACCATCTCCTCCTCCCCCTCCACCATCTCTCCTCCCCCTCCACCATCTCTCCTCTCCTCCACCATCTCTCCTCTCACCTCCTCCATCTCTCCTCCCCCTCCACCATCTTCCTCTCCCTCCACCTCCACCATCTCTTTTCCCCCTCACCATCTCTCCCACCTCCACCATCTCTCCTCTCCCTCCACCATCTCTCCTCCCCCTCCACCATCTCCTCCCCCTCCACCATCTCTCCTCTCCCTCCACCTCCACCATCTCTTATCCCCCTCCACCATCTCTCCTCCACCTCCACCATCTCTCCTCTCCCTCCACCAACTCTCCTCCCCCTCCACCATCTCTCCTCCCCCTCCACCGCATCTCTCCTTCCCCTCCACCATCTCTTTCCCCCTCCATCATCTCTCCTCTCCCTCCACCATCTCTCCTCTCCCTCCACCATCTCTCCCCCCTCCACCATCTCTCCTCGCGCCTCCTCCTCCAGCCATCTCTATCCCCAGCCACCATCTCTCCTCCACCTCCACCATCTCTCCTCTCCCTCCACCATCTCTCCTCCCCTCCACCATCTCTCCTCCCCCTCCACCTCCACCATCTCTCCTCTTCCTCCACCATCTCTCCTCCCCCTCCACCATCTCTCCTCCCCCTCCACCATCTCTCCTCTCCCTCCACCATCTCTCCTCCACCTCCACCATCTCTCCTCTCCCTCCACCATCTCTCCTCCCCCTCCACCATCTCTCCTCCCCCTCCACCTCCACCATCTCTCCTCTCCCTCCACCATCTCTTATCCCCCTCCACCATCTCTTCTTTCCCTCCACCATCTCTCCTCCCCCTCCACCTCCACCATCTCTTATCCCCCTCCACCATCTCTCCTCCCCCTCCACCATCTCTCCTCTCCCTCCACCATCTTTCCTCTCCCTCCACCATCTCTTATCCCCCTCCACCATCTCTCCTCTCCTCCACCATCTCTCCTCCCCCTCCACCATCTCTCCTCCCCTCCACCATCTCTCCCCCCCCCTCCACCATCTCTCCTCCACCTCCACATCTCTCCTCCTCTCCACCCTCCACCATCTCTCCTCACCCTCCACCATCTCTCCTCACCCTCCACCAGCTCTCCTCCCCCTCCACCATCTCTCCTCCCCCTCCACCTCCACCATCTCTCCCCCCCCTCCACCATCTCTCCTCCCCCGCCACCTCCACCATCTCTTCTCCCCCTCCACCATCTCTCCTCCCCCTCCACCATCTCTCTCCCCCTCCACCATCTCTCCTCTCCCTCCACCATCTCTCCTCCCCCTCCACCATCTCTCCTCCCCCTCCACCATCTCTTATTCCCCTCCACCATCTCTCCTCTCCCTCCACCATCTCTCCTCCCCCTCCACCATCTCTCTCCCCCTCCACCATCTCTCCTCCCCTCCACCTCCACCATCTCTCCTCCCCTCCACCATCTCTCCTCCCCCTCCACCATCTCTCCTCCCCCTCCACCATCTCTCCTCCCCCTCCACCATCTCTCCTCGCCCTCCACCTTCACCATCTCTCCTCCCCCTCCACCATCTCTCCTCCCCCTCCACCATCTCTCCTCCCCCTCCACCATCTCTCCTCCCCCTCCACCATCTCTCCTCCCCCTCCACCTCCACCATCTCTCCCCCACCTCCACCATCTCTCCTCTCCCTCCACCATCTCTCCTCCCATTCCACCATCTCTCCTCCCCCTCCACCATCTCTCCTCCCCCTCCACCATCTCTCCTCCCCCTCCACCATCTCTCCTCACCCTCCACCATCTCTCCTCCCTCTCCACCATCTCTCCTCCCCCTCCACCATCTCTCCTCCCTCCACCATCTCTCCTCCCCCTCCACCATCTCTCCTCCCCCTCCACCATCTCTCCTCCCCCTCCACCATCTCTCCTCCCCCTCCACCATCTCTCCTCCCCCTCCACCATCTCTCCTCCCCCTCCACCATGCATCGGCTTGGTGTGGGTGTGCAGGAGAGCATGCTATCTGATATTTTGCAATAAAGCTCACTGGAGCATCGCCACCTTAGGAGAATCGGTTCTTATTGGCTTTTGGAATTTCTGTCTCTTGTTCCGAATCGATCTGGAGGCTGGGGGTGTATTTGTTTATTTGTTTTATTTTCATTTGTTTATCTGTTTATTTTTAAAAACTAATTTCGAAATCGATAAGGTTCTGGTAGTTTTTTTTTTTTTAATCTAATTTAATTTCTATTCAGTATTTTTTTGTGTTTACTGGACTGATTAAATGTTTGAAACCAATTAAGTCTAATTAGCATTTACTTGCGTTTGAGTTCATGATACCAACGTTTATTTAAAGATAAGTCTATAAAATAATATTAATATGATATATATATCCATTCAACTCGTTTCCTGAACAAGAATTTAAATAAATATTTTGTTGTTGTTTCGCCCGTGGGAATAGCTCTTGTTAGCATGATATTAACTTTTTTTTTTTATGAATTTGCTAATCCATGTGTAATGAAATATCCTGATTTATAGTAACGTTTTTAGATATATTATTTGCAAGTTAACAATGCAATCATGATACGCTGAGAAAGATGATATGAATTGTTAGGATCAAGGTAATTAGTAAAGTAGAAAAAAGTATATTAAATATTTTGATGACGAAAGGAAGTAAAAATAGAGGGAATGGTAATAACGTAAGATAAATTAATTGGATATTTTCTGTATTCTCTATATTTTCCGCCTCTTTTCCTCTTCATCTGTTTTTTGTTTTTCTCTCTTACTTACTATTTTTCCCGTGTTCTTTCTCTTTTTTCTTCTTATCTCCTCCATTTCTCGTATTTCTCCTACTTACTCTATATTTTGTTTTTCCTTTCTTTATCTCTCTCTCTCTCTCTCTCTCTCTCTCTCTCTCTCTCTCTCTCTCTCTCTCTCTCTCTCTCTCTCTCTCTCTCTCTCTCTCTCTTCTCCCTCTCTCTCTCCCTCTCTCTCTCTCTCTCTCTCTCTCTCTCTCTCTCTCTCTCTCTCTCTCTCTCTCTCTCTCTCTCTCTCTCTCTCTCTCTCTCTCTCTCTCTCTCTCTCTCGCATTCTCCTTCCCCCAACCAACGTGTCTTCTCTCCCTCCCTGCAGCGATTCCTCAGCCGAAGGCGGGGGTTCGCCCAAGGAATCGGACTACTACACCCGGCACCACAGCGAGCCGCAACGGAGCCAACCGGGGGCGGGGCGGCAACTCAACCCGTTTGGCATGGACTTAGGCGTGAGAAGCAATCGTTCGTCAGTTGTGTCTCAGGACCAGGTTAGTTTTCAGGCGTAGGAGGAGGCGTTGGGAAGGGGGTTGGGGGGGCGCTTCTAAAGGGGGTACTCTATTTTTTTTTTTTTTTTTTTGGGGGGGAGACTACGTTTTGCGATTCGGTACATACATGCATACATACATACATACATACATACATACATACATACATACATACATACATACATACATACATACATACATACATACATACATACATACACTACATACATACATATATATGTGTACATATATACACACACATATATATATGTATGTATAGATACATAGATAGACAAATAGATAGATATACGTATATATATGTATATATATGTATATATATATTATATTACACACACACACACACACGTATATATACTTGTACGTATATATATATATATATATATATATATATATATATATGTATGTACGTATATATATATTACACACACACACACACACACACACACACGCACACATAGAAACATTGTGCAGATAAGCAGCAGCAGTTAGTATGATGACCAAATGTGATGATTATGCAATTCACAGCCACTCAGTTGAAGTGCGTATTATGAAATTGCATGAAGACATATTAGGTGGGTTTTTTTTTTTAATAAGCATATCCAGTTACAAAAAACATGCTGTATAAAAAAAAAGTATTTTTTCAGAGAATGTTGAGATAAGTAATTCCCCATTGATTGTTTTTTCCCCAACGAACGTGATCCTAGTAAATACTTTAACATATATATCATGTATTTTTTTTTTCCTAGAGTGTAGTCTTTCGTGTGTAAAGTCATATATAGCATTATTGTTTTCTGACTGTCCTATCCCACACAGCAATCCTGACCGTGATATGAAGTAGTAATATTATAGGATATTGCCCCTCAAAATTACGATGGTATATACCACATTGATATTTCTCCTTCCAAACCTCTAAAACACAGGTTGGAAAGTATGATCATTGAGTTTAGATATGTACTTAAGACCTACAGTATACAGTGTATGATATTCATATATATTATAGACTAAATTCCTCCTTGTGATTAAACTCCAACCCTGCTGTACATCACCAATCAATCTCTCCATCAGGTTCCTCGCTAGGTGGTAAACGAGTCAGTAATACGTATCACCTTACTGAAGCTGGGTTGAGGGGCCCGCTCAAACAGGTATCACACACGACGTGCACAGAGTTTTCCCCCTCACTCCCCTTTTCCCTCTACCTTTCCCCTTCCCTCCCTTTCCCTTCCCTATCTCTCCCTCAGCCCCGTGTCCCCCCTTAGGTTCACTCTCTGCCCTAATTCCTCGTCACCCTTAGATCACACCACACGTCCTTTCCCCCTGTCCCTCCACCTGTCTCACCTTCGATAGATGTTTGGCCACTCCACCTCATGCCAGTCTGCAAGCTCAGATATGACCTGAGTGAGGCCACACTCGATAGAAATAGATGAGTAGCCTGTTTGTTTATCTCTAGTGGAGTAGATAGATGTATCTGGAAATGTCATGGCGGGCAATCTGCCACTCCCGAGTGTAGTTATAGATACACGGAGTTGTTTCAACTTCCCACTGCCACTCCATGTAAATGATCTGTTTGCAAGTCTCATTATACTGAGAGAACACTGAACTGCAAATCTCTGTACGCATATGGAGAAGCGTATATATATATATATATATATATATATATATATATATATATATATATATATATATAAATATATAAATATATATATATATATATATATATATATATATATATATATATATATATATATATATGTATATGTAAGTGCCCATGTATGTATGTATGCATATATATATATGTGTATATATATATATATATATATATATATATATATATATACATATAAATACGCATATATGTATATATGTACGAACGTATGTATACACATGTGAAGTTCACAGGCAGTTCTATTGCCGAGAGCCAAAGGGCCGACATGGCTTCCTATTTCTTTGAACCAGCAGAGAGAGGAAAAGCTTTTTGGTCTGAGAGCCTTTTTTTTCTCTTTCCACCTCAAACCCGTGTAATATAGAAGCTAGTAGAGCTAGTCATAGTGAGCGAGCAGCTAGCAGAGCTTGTTAGTTAAGACTATGAATAGTGTGAAAGTTTCACTGTAGTTATAGAACTTCCGGCTGCCATGTCAAAGTGGCAGTCATTTACACAAATATAAAACTATTCCACTGGTGTCCACAGCGATTCTGTCTTCCAATTTCTTGAGGATCAACCGTCAATTCAATACAATTTCACAAATTCATACATGTATTCTGATATACATATGAAGACAAGAAATATTTGCAGATCCTATAACACATAATATGGCAGGATTGATACATTCTTTCCTGAACAGAAGTTAACTATCTACCCTCGTGTAATTAAACGATGATAGATTGCGGTCACGTGGCCATATGTAACGAAGGAGGAACCTTAACCTAAAGATATTTGACCTGAGAATTATTGCAAGAATTGTTGAAACTTCATTCTAAATATCTAATGCACAGGCCTATAAGTGTTTCCATATTTAGTAAATCAAGGTATTGAAATAAATGGTCTACCAGCAGATAATAATATCTTTACTCGTATTGTTGTTGTTGTTGTTGTTGTTTTTAAGTCAAAGAGAGACTCTACCATATCCTATCGAATCACATACTTGTTGTTTAGGTGAATTTCCGACCCTTACACTAACCCAGCCTTACCCTTTTAACACACCCTTACACAGGACACACCTTCCCATCAATTGATTCCCTTTGCTCAGAGAAGTACTTGCTCTTTAAATTTATTTGAGAGCATATCTTTGTCAGCAATTCGAAATATCTTCCTAGTCAGAAAGTCACCAGTCCCCTATGCAGTTTGTGAGTAATTATGACATTCACAAACTGAAGTGGGAAAGGATATGACTTAATTTTTTGAAAGCATGTTTCTCTTACAAAAAAGAAAGAAGAAGAAAAAAAAAGCATGGTTGACAATGCGGCAAACGCACAGCTTAATTATTTCATCGCTTTTTAAAATTTTTGTGTCTATATTTCTTTTTGTATTACGATGTAACGAAAAAAAAATATATGTCACATACTATCAGATGACAGCGTAACTACAGTAACAACGGCAGAAACAGCGAATTGAAATAGTCATTTTTCATAACGACCAGTATGTGCCGAATGAACTTTATAATAATCGCAATGAATGGAAAGTCCTTCAACAAAGATTTCGCTAACTTTGTGCGGTTTCCGAATAGGCTCGACAAATCTAGTTTGGTCGAAGTTGGTTCCAGTTACAGCGTTAAGAGAAATAACAATAGGCATGGGAATTGTTGTGATAATAATCCTATTACTAACACTAGTGGTAATACTACTATTAATTCTAATACGGCTACTGATGATAACAATAATGATGATTACATTGAGTGATAATATTACTGATAATCTCAATAATAATGATAATGGTAATAATGATCATGATAATTACGATGCAGGCAATGGTCATAAAAATAACGGTAATAGTATATATATAACTATATATTGACAAAAATCCTATGGGTGCCCACCATTTACATAATGCATTGCTCCCTCAACGATTGCTCATAAAAATGGAAGAAAAGAAATATGGCAACACTACTGTTTGTGATATTGAGGAATTCAGTAGGATCGCTAATTATCTTCCTT
>NC_061852.1:11294895-11299895 GCF_019202785.1 Penaeus chinensis | reverse complement strand
ATTCTTTAGCAGGGTTTATGAAAGTAGAGGGACTATTTTCTTTTTTTTTTTTTTTTTTTTTTTTTTAGAAGGATATACAAATGAAAATCTGTTTGCTAATGACTTTCCTTTTGGTTTCTCGGGCTTCTTTATTCTCTCCAGTATTTCCCTTATTATACACAACTGAAACGAAAATATTTCATCTGAAAGGTACATAAATTATACATACATACAAATATAGATTGATAGATAGGTAGATAGATAGATAAATAGAATACATATATGTATGCGCGCGCGGGCGGGTGTGTGTGTGTGTGTGTGTGTGTGTGTGTGTGTGTGTGTGTGTGTGTGTGTGTGTGTGTGTGTGTGTGTGTGTGTGTGTGTGTGTGTGTGCGTGTGTGTGGCCATTTTTCTGTATATTTCTGCTTTGATTTTTATGGAAGTATATTTGTGCATTTACGATTTTAAGTGCGTGAATATGTTCTGTATACATGTGTACGTTCGCGGGCGTGATGACCCTGATGTCTAGCCACAAAGCGTCACTTATACGAATTCTTTTTTGCAATTTGAAGTCTGTTTATATCTGTTTCGTCTTTTTTTTTTTCTTTTCTTTGTTTTATCTTTATACGCGTATAAAGATATAATGGTGATATTAATAAAGTTAATTTTGAAATTTCATGCAAAGAGATGTAACGCATCCAATTTCAGGAAAGGAACAAACTGGCAACTCAACGGCCCGGATTCCCCAAATTCCTTTGTTTTTTATTCAAATCAGCTGAGATCTCAATTTATATATTTAAGTCTGTAGCATTTCGAGAATTAAAAAAAGCTTTACTCTATCATTTTTAACGTTAAATTAGATTTTAATTTTATAACTTTCTATTCTTTTCTAAAAAGAGCATTGACGAATGTGAGTTGCCAATGTCTCCTTTTCTGACAACGATCATTAATATGGATTGCCCGAACAGCGAGACGAATGCATTAGTACTGATTTCGATAGACATGGATCGATATACAAATAAGGTCGGACGGCGGAGGGGAATGAGTAGGAGGAAGAGATTAAAGATAAGACGAGGGGGAAAAAAATTGTCTAGACTGCATAATATCTGTTCGGATTTTCCTGGTGGAGAAGAGTTTGAGATCAAAAGAAAGCGGCGAAGTGAAGGACGAACGAGGGACGCAGAGCGAGATAAGAGGAGAAGGAGAAAGAGGAATATGGATTGGAAGGTAAGGAAGACAAAGGGAGAGACAGAGCGGAATAAAAGCGAAGAGAAGTTTTGTTTTTTTTGTTTAAAGGGTGTGTTTTGCATTGGTAATAACATATTGTTAAGGAATTAAGCCAAATGCGCGAGGGAGGAAATGCAGTACATATGAAATTGGAAATTTAAATATGTAGAAAGACACACACACACACACACACACACACACACACACACACACACACACACACACACACACACACACACACACACACACACACATACACACACACACACACACCGAAAACGAGAATGAGAAGAAAAAACAAAAAACAAGAAATAGAGAACAACAGAAAAATAAACAACAGAGAACAAAATAAAACGAAAAAATAAACCATCACACACACACACGCAACAATATCATTTTCGTAACGAGGAGGAGGAGGAGAAAGCAGAAGCAGAAAAACAAAACAACAACAACAAAAAACACACACACACACAACAAAAAACAGATATTCACACACACACACACACACAAACGAATCAAAAACAGAAAAAAAACACACACAAAAAAACAGATATTCACACACACACATACGAATCAAAAACAGAAAAAAACACACACACAAAAAAACAGATATTCACACACACATACGAATCAAAAACAGAAAAAAAACACACACAAAAAAACAGATATTCACACACACATTCACACACACGAATCACAAACACACGGATAATGGCCTAGGAGCTCACCCGACCTGTGGAGAGATTCAGCATTCTCTATCCTTTCTCCCGGCCCTCTAATGAAGGAAGTCTCTGAGGGCACGGATGACTTTTATGAAGACGAGGACACTGGGAGAAGGAGGAGGAAGAAGAGGAAGAGGAGGGGAGAGAGGAAGAGGAGGAAGAGGAATAGGAGGGGGAGGAGGAAGAGGAGGAGGAGGGGGAGGAAGAGGAAGAGGAGGGGAGAGAGGAAGAGGAGGAAGAGGAATAGGAGGGGGAGGAGGAAGGAGAGGAGAAGGAAGAGGAGGAAGAGGAATAGGAGGGGGAGGAGGAAGAGGAGGAGGAGGAGAAGGAGGAGGAAGAAGAGGAGGTGGTGGTGGTGGTGGTGGTGGTGGTGGTGGTGGTGGTGGTGGTGGTGGTGGTGGTGGTGGTGGAGGAGGATGAGGAGGAAGAGGAGGAGGAGGAGGAGAGGAGGAGGAGGAGGAGGAGGAGGAGGAGGAGGAGGAGGAGGAGGAGGAGGAGGAGAAGGAGGAGAAGAAGAATAGAAAAGAAAGGAAAAAGATAGAACATGTAAAACAGGTGATACGAAATGATATTGTTAAGCATAAAGAGGAAAAGCTGTTTTAACGAGACAGCGAATATGATATTATGGAAGGAAAGAATATTACTTCAATAAAAAGAAAACCGTGCGTAGAGAACATATAATCACAAAAATTAAATACACACATTGGATAAGGAAGAAAAGAGAAAGCGATGAAAGAACCACAAAAACGAAATAGAAAAAAAGGGTTAAATAATGCACAACGCAGGTACGCGGCTAGAGGGGGGGGGGGGAATAAAGAAGCTAGTGGAATGTGGATGAGGAGGGGACGGGGGGTGGGGCGGAAGAGGGGTAGGAGGGGGAGAGGAAAGGCAACGTAGGTAGATCGTGGCGGGGAAAGGGCAGGGGGCAGGGGGCAGGGGGCAGGGGGAAGGAAGCAGGGGGCAGGGGACAGGGTAAACAACGGAGCTAGGGGATATAGTATGGATGGAGGGGATGGGATGGGATAGGAGGGGAGAGGAGAGGAGGGAAAGGGAATTAGGACTTAAAGGGAGCAGAGGGGAAGGAGAGAGAGAGAGGGGAGAGAGTTAGGGGGGTGAGGGAAGCAGGAAGCTCGACCCCAAGGGAAAAGGAAGTGGAAGAGACGAGAATACCCCATTACTCCGCTCCCAGTCCGGTTGAATCCCTTCGCCGATTTCTCCGGGATGCGAGACACGGGGGGAAAACATCGGGCAAATATAGCGAAGGGAACTCCATTATCAAATTTGTCTTCCTGGTTTTGTTTCCTCTTTTTCTTCGCTCATTTTATATATATAAAAAAAAAAATCTTGGAGTTTCTGATAATGTCTTTGAATTATTATTTCGTAATGGAGGGAGAATAAAAGCAAAGCTGAAGCTTCTTTTTCCTTCTAATTCCATTTTCATTTTGCTTGTTTTTTGTCTTCTCATTTTCTTTCGTTTTTCCTTTTCATTTTCTATATATATATTTTATTATTTTTTATTTATTTTTTTTTTTTTATTTTATTGCTGTGTTTTCCTTTCTCATTTTCTATGTTTTATGCCAGCACATCACGACGGCATTGCAGGTTGCTAGCAAATGGAACCGATGACCCAAAGGGAATTCGAACAAACAAACAAACAAACCTGCTATAAACTGTATACTTAGTTCATAAAAAAAATAAGAATAATTCCCTTTGGCGTTCAACATGCGGTCAATAATCATCGTCATAGCGCTTAGGCAGTGTCATATGGTCCTTTTTACGGTTTTGGTATCATACTTGGTCATTAGAATCACCTTAAGTATATCTCCCAGTGGTATAATCTCACTTTATATGTCTGTAAATATAGCGACAGAATCCATGGAGAGAAAGAGAAACAGAAAATTTAATGGCCTATTCAAGAGTTTTCGCGAATGGCCTCGTTAATCCCGCAAGGATGCTATATAGCGAGAGCAGCTAGATAGTAGCAATAAAGTTAGCGAGAACTGCTAGTTTCTTTCTTTCATGTCGTAGTTTATCGTCATGATGTAAGCTATATTATTTCAGGTATTGAAATGTTATCTCTATCTTGTTGTTTTATAATTCACCTCTCTCTCTCTCTCTCTCTCTCTCTCTCTCTCTCTCTCTCTCTCTCTCTCTCTCTCTCTCTCTCTCTCTCTCTCTCTCTCTCTCTCTCTCTCTCTCTCTCTCTCTCTCTCTCTCTCTCTCTCTCTCTCTCTCTCTCTCTCTCTCTCTCTCTCATTCCTCTTCCCGTTTTTCTTGCACCGTAATTTCAAAATAATACTTTTCCTTATTGTGCGCGCAGATTTGTCGATTTGACGATTTGTCATGTTATAAATATTTGGGAAATATAATTCAATGCTTTAATGACCATGTTTCATTTTTTTTTTTTTTTTTTTTTTTATCAAAGGGAATTGGATTCGGAAGTGTGGAATTAAGAGACGCAGGTTTCCTCTATAGATTTACGAAGGGGCTTATAGACGACGATAATAGAGTGTGTATTGGGAATTTACTGCATATTTTCTGTGTGTTCGTGGTTGTTTATTTGTGCAAGTGTGCGATGTTTGTCTTTGTGTAATCTTTTGCTTGTGTGTGTGTGTGTGTGTGTGTGTGTGTGTGTGTGTGTGTGTGTGTGTGTGTGTGTGTGTGTGTGTGTGTGTTTGGTTTGCTTGTATGAGTGTATGTGTGTGGGGGGGGGGGGTGAGTCTGAGTGTGTGACTGTGTATCCGCGCATGTTTCTTAGGCACCACTATCTTCATAAGCGGACGTTGTAATGTTTCAATATTCTCTAACTTCATTATCCAATCGCCTCCAAAACAATATATGCATTAATAGAGAATGCTTGTAAGACGTATCGATCACGTGACCAAACGTCAATACCAACCAATTCGACACTCGAGTTGCCAACGATGAACTTTTCGATGTATTATGGAATAATCCCTCTTAGCTGTCGCGTTTGAAAAAGAGAACTTTTACACCGAGTGTATCAGGACGGATAATTTTTCGAGTTTTATTCGAAGTAATAGACACGTTACATCTTGAAAAAAAAAGGGAAAA
>NC_061852.1:11284895-11289895 GCF_019202785.1 Penaeus chinensis | reverse complement strand
CGAGGAAAAAGCTGCAACTTCTGGAGAAAAGCAGGACTGGAGAAACTTCTTCGCTGCCACTGACACCGTCCTCAAGAAGACCTCTGACAACCTCCAGCACATCAAGGAAGCAAGTTACTTTCAGAAGAAAGAGGAGAAGCCTGCTGAACCCAGTGTAGCTGCTGTTCCCTCTGTTGCAGCTGCAACAGCAGCCTCAGCTGGACCTCCAAGTGCCACCGGTAAGAGGTGGGTCGACCTTGAGAGTGGAGGCATCGACGATGAGACTGAGGTAGAGGGAGAAGAAGAAGCCCCGAAGGAGGAGGAACCTCAGGACAAGAAAGAACCTGAGGCAGAACCTGCACCTCTACAGTTCATCGAGGATCTTCCTGATGTAGATGTCGACGACTTTGCAGAAGTCTTTGACACCACATACGTCGATAACGTAGAGAGTGGTGAGGTAAAGCTCCACTACATTCCTGACAGTCCAACTACCGACTACGCAAACGAACCCGACCCCTTCGATACCTCTGTGGTCGACAAAGTCCTTCACACCGAGGAACCAAAACCCAAGAAGCCACAGCAGACCCCGAAGGAACCCGAAAAGAAGAAGAAGAAGCTCGTAAGCCTTGGGTGTGCTGTTGATGTCCTCACAGGGAAGCTCCAAACCCCGGAAAAGACTCCTGTGAACACTACAGTTGACACCAAAAAACGGAGGGTCATCCCCCAGGAAATCAATTTACTAGCTGACTTCACTGAAAATGGAGAAGCTGTAGTCTCAGCCGAAGAGAGTGAAGCAACAGAGAAAGAGGAGACTGAACAGAAACCAGAGGAAAAGAACCTTTTGGATGAAATACTTTGTGTAGGTGACGGAGAAGGGCAACTACCTGAACTTGGTGCTGTTCTAGGCACAACTCCACGTGCTGTCTCTCCTGCACTTCTTACTGAAGGTGAAAGTGAAAGTGACGTAAAGGTAAATGAAGGAGTTGAAGGCGAGAACAAAGAAGTTGACCTCAGTGAATTCCTAGAATCCTCAGGAGACGACCAAGACTCGAAAGAAACCAAACAGGAAAACGGAAAGGACTTAGACCTTAAGGACCTTGTTGCTGAGTTTGATATTATCGACAAATCTGAAGTAACCAACGAATCTCTTATCCCCACTGAACCTGATCCAATCGAAGACGAATTTGACGCTGAGTTCGCATTCTTAGCTGCCGAGTCTGTTGCTAAATCAAAGGAAAAGGAATTTGAGGAGCTTGAAGACGATCCATTTGACACTTCAGTTGCTGCTCAAGTTCTTGGACCAGAAGGAAACGCTGATGATAAAGATCCATTTGATGTGAGTTTCGTTGATGGTGTGGTAATCGAAGACACCACTCAAAAAGGTAAACCTGTTAAGCCACCACCACCTCGACCTGTTCTTCCCAAGGTCCAAAAAGAACCTGAAGAGGAGGTTGACCCCTTTGACACATCCATAGCAGAGAAGCACCTGCCTGTAGATCATCTCGCCTCCCCTGACGCAGACGCAAGTCTTCCAGAAGCACTACAGCCACAGGCAGAGAGTGACATTACTAAATCAGCCAGCTTTGACCCCTTTGACACTTCTATTGCAGAGAGTTTTGGAAAAACTGAGCTTAAAGTCCTTGAAAGCGAATTACTCAGTGCAGGTCAGCCAGGTACCCTCAGTAAGAGTGACTCTGACTTTGACTTTAATCCAAGAGAGGAGGAGGAACCCAAAGCTGCACCCTGCTTGTTAACCAGTTCAGAGGTCGAGGACACTAGTGCACCGGTTCTAGCACCTTCTCAGGACGCACTTGCAGACGACTTTGATCCTTTTGATACTTCTATTGCAGCAAAAGTTGAGATACAGACTCTTGAAGCAGAGTTCCTGACGCAGCCAGCAAATAACCAAGAGAAATCTGAGGAAGCTTCCACTCCATCCAAAAAGAAGCAGCCACCACCACGCCCTGTTCCTTCCCCTGTACACCTGCTAGCAACCACACCTACAGATAATAATCCAACACTTTTACCATCAAGTGCCAACAAAAAATCTTCAGCTGACGAGAACTTCGATCCATTTGACACATCTATTGCTGAAAGTTTTGGAAAGACTGAACTCAAGGCTCTTGAAAATGAACTTTTGTCTTCCCAAAATACAGATCAAGAAGTAAAGCAAGTTTCTCAAGAAAAGAAACCCGAGGACAGAGCCCTTGATCTTCCAATCAAACCTCTTCGTCCACCATCTCCTCGTTGCCTCCTAGCAGCTACACCACTAGACGAAAACCCAACACTCCAACCTGTTTTACAGCCGTCAGCAGATGCCCCACCTTCAGTAGCAGACGACTTTGATCCCTTTGATACATCAATTGCTGACCAATTTGGGAAGACTGAACTGAAGGTACTTGAAAGTGAACTCCTTGTGAGTGGCTCTTCCAAAAAAGTTGAAGAGGACAACAACTTTGACCCTCGAGCAGTAGAAGCACCGGCAAAGCCATCTAAACCTTCAAGACCACCGTCCCCAGCTCGTCCTCAGTGTCTTCTGACTGCTTCTCCCTCACCAACAGGTGCTCCCCCTAGTTTGGAGCTTTTAGCACCAACAGAAACAAAACAAAACGCTCCTGAGGCTGATTTTGATCCATTTGATACCTCAATTGCCGAAAAATTTGGTAAGACTGAACTGAAGTACTTTGAAAGCGAGTTGCTTGACACAGCACCAGCTCCAGGTCCTGATCCATTTGACGAATTTGATCCCAGGGCAGAAGAAGTTAAATCAAAGGCACCCCTAAGACCTCCTAAACCAGGGAGGCCTCCAGTGCCACCAGCTCCGTGTCTGCTTGCAACCACTCCAACAGACAACAGTGCTCCCCTCCAGCCCTGCATAGAACCACGTCAGGAGCCCAAGGAAGCAGCAACTGCAGAAGAGGAGATTGATCCTTTCGATACCTCCATTGCAGAAAAACTTGGCAAAACTGAAATAAAGTTCTTAGAAGAAAGTCTTCTTACAAAGGAGGAGAGTGAGGTTGAAGCTAAGCCCCAGGCATTTGTACCCCGTGTAGAGAATACCACTAACGCTGCTCTGCCAGAAGCAAGTCAAGCTCCCTCTGTGACAACAGATCATTTCCTTTCATCTTCTCCTACTGAGGATCTCAGACCTACTCTTCAGCCAACATCAAGTGTGACAGAAGAGTCAGTGAAAGATTTTGATCCATTTGACACTTCCATTGCAGACCAGTTTGGTAAGGCTGAATTAAAGACTCTTGAAAGTGAACTTCTAACAGATTCGGGTGTTAAAAGGAATCTAATTGACGAGGAATTTGACCCACGTCAAGAGGAAATTAAAGGTCCAAAGCGACCTCCACCCCCTGCTCAGAAACCTGCAACACCTGTGAACTTGTTAGATTCTACTGACGACCATAATTTATCTGATCAACCAATTCAGGTTCTCCAGGCTCAGTCAGCAAAGAGCCCTGAGATTGCAGACAATTTCGATCCATTTGATACTTCAATAGCTGCAGATATTGGACCAAGCAAAGCTGAACTGAAATATCTTGAGACAGAGCTCTTAAGTGCAACTAAAGATCCATTTGATACTTCAGAGGCATAGGCTGTGAATTTAAATTTAGGAGCAAGTTATAATATATAATATCAAGATGGATTTCACAGGGAATGTGAAGAATCCTTTCCTCTTTGATGACCCAGCACCACCTGCTGATGTAGGTGATGCAGCAGCAAATCCTTTCCTTAATGGTGGTCCCTTTGACTACTCAGCCACCTCATATACAGGAATTAACCCCTTCAGTGACCAGATTGATGATTCTAATGCTGCTGCTGCTGGGCTCTTTGGGGACCCAATGTCTTATCCTACTGACATGAATCCATTTGGAACAATTCCAGATGCCTCACAGCCATTTGGTGCAGTGGAACCGCAACCACAGGCAGAGCTCTTTGGGGGGCCAGTGCCCCCCATGAACCAAGTGTCAGGCGATCTTTTTGGTGAGCCCATGGTTCCAACCACTGCTCCGGCAGTGACTCACCATGCATCGGCACCTCCACCTGTGCCCCCAGCCCCCCATCATCCACCAGTTCCACCACATCCATCGGTTCCTCCTGCAAGACCACAGCCACCAGCTTCAGTTGCTTCACCTGTTATTGACCTTATGAGCGATGGTCCAGTGATGGAGGAACCTCATGCAGCACCAGGAAGACCTCCACCTCCCAGACCACCTCCCCCATCAAAGGAAACAAAGGACCTTTTGCAGACAGTCATAGGAGCCATGGAAGCTACAACAGACACATTGCATGAAAAACTAAATACAACAAGAACACCGTGTCCTTCTCCAGGGAGTGGTGTCGCTAACTCTCCAAGTCCTACACCTGACATACAAGTCACAGAACCTGAGAAGGAACCAGACTCATTTAGCGCAATATTTGGTCAGACCATAGATGAGAGTGACCATGAGATGGAGGAACCCAAGACCATGGTTGATACAGCACCAGCACAGGAAACAACCACTACATCAGAAGATATTGATCTCTTTGGGGACATGCCATCTCAAAAGCCTAAAAGTAAACAGGATATTCTAAGTCTATTTAACAAACCACAGGCTCAAACAACATCACAGGTTGATTTATTGTCAGGCGACCTTTTGACTGAGGGCATTACTGCAGAGGATGGCGAAACTACCACACAAGTGAAACCTGCAGAAGGATCCTCAGTAGAAACAACACAGGATGCTCAACCTTTTGACCTATTAGCAGGAGACGAGATTAGTGAAACGGCTGCTCCACCTGTCAGTACTGCTGTAAGTAAGGAAGCCGCTCCCAGTGAGACAGCAGCGGGCACTACCCACATAGAAGCCCAGGGTGAGACAGTAGTCATCGAGGAGTCTGTGTCACCCGAACAAATGAGTGAACAGACTGACAGTGAACCGACTGTTATTGAAACCAACTTGCAAGGAGCCACAGAAGAGGCTAACAAGATGTCTATCCTTGAAGGTGAGGCTCAGGATTCTGCTTCCATGAAT
>NC_061852.1:11267395-11274895 GCF_019202785.1 Penaeus chinensis | reverse complement strand
ACATATAATGATTACTATTCCTCTCCTTATCCCTTCTCCCCACCCCCTATGTGCCAACCATTTCTTCCTCCTCCCTAACTCTTTCTCCTCGTATTCCAGCTTTTCTCCAGTCTTGTCGAAGAACAGTTATTCAAGCTTAATGTTCACCGCGACCGCGCCCTCAACTACAAGAGCGAGGAGGTACAGCTGAACGGCCGTCGACGAAATATACGTCGAGCAGGACGCCGGCAATGTGGTCCATCGCATGATCGCCCGCGTCAGGATATTCTTCCTCGGATTCCTGTCAGGTAAAGGGGCGTTCCTTTCTGCGTGGGATGTGGCGTGTATTGGGATGCCAAAGGGCAGTGTTTGGTGATTCTAAAGGGTAGTGTTTGGTGATGTTAAAGGATAGTGTTTGGTGATGGTAAAGGGTCGTGTGTGATGCTAAATGGTAGTGTTTGCTGATACTAAAGGGAAATGTTTGTTGATGCTAAAGGACATCATTATAGAGTACTACAGGATAATACTATGGGGTGCTAAAGGATAGAGTTACGATGATGCTAATGGGTAATATTATGGGGGAAATGTGATTATGTGGTGATATAATGGATGTGGAGTTGCGGTCCTAGAAGCAATGGTCATTTGACAACGGTGGCAATACTGACAATGATTCTCAGAATATCAGTGTTCTAATGAAGCCGATATTTTGGGAGTAATCAAAGGCATATATCTAAATGCTTTGATCGTAACTTTTATTTGTATCAGACATACCAAATCATCCTTATAATAATATATATGATATAATAATCACACATATCTCCAGACGAATTCTTCTTCCACATAGATTGCAACCAAAACATCAACCACAATAACCAATTTGTGAACTCAAACAACTACAGACCGAACTACTACATCCATAAACTGAACCCCAAACAACTACAAACTGAACCCCAAACAACCACAAGAACCACAAACTGAACCCAAACTGAAGTCACAAGAGCCTGTCACACCAAACCATAAATTATTATCATAATTATCATCAAACTAACGATCCCCCCCCCCTGCCCCCGCCCCCGCAGGAATGCCTGAAGTGGACCTTGGGATCAACGACATGAGGAAGCAAGGCAAGGAGGTGGTGGGGCGGCATGACATCATCCCAGTCATCACCGAGGAGTGGATTCGACTCGAGTCGGTGGAGTTCCACTGCTGCGTGGATTCGGAGGAGTTCGAGATGTCCAAACACATCAAGTGAGTTGCGGAATGCGTCTGGTGGATGGAGGGAGAGGGGGGAGGTGGGGGGGGAAATGAGATGTGGAAGAGGGGTATGGGAAGGGAGGAGGAATAAAACTCAAAATAACAACGGAAAGATACAAGAAAACCCTTTTTTTATTTTTTTATTTATGTTCTTTCTATTTAATATATGAGTACTAATGTCCTTTATTGTCAAAACAGGTTAATCTTTCCTTTAAGGGCGTGATTCCTCTCATCCAAACCCGTAGTAGAAAGCAACCCTCATTTTTCCTTTCTGTGAGACCTCTCCCTTACGCAGATTTCAGATAGGACCTGTCTTCTGTTGTCATTTTTTTCTTTATCATCGACTTCATCCAAAAGAGGGAAGAAGCACTCAAACCCACATGCTTTTAACCATGAGCTTTTCTCCATAATTTCTTTGGTTCATTTTATTTATTTATTTATTTATTATTGTTGTTGTTGTTGCTATTATTATTATTATTATTATTATTATTATTATTATTATTATTATTATTATTATTATTGTATCAAATATCCCCTTAAAAAAACTTCATTTTTCTTCGTCTAAAGCTAACTTTTCTCTTTCTTCATTTTTTTTTCTTTTCACGAGCGTTCACCCCATCCAAAAGCCCTTAAAAAAGAATTAAAAATTACTCCTTCCTCCCTCGTAAAACCTCTCATTAAAACTACAGATTTCCCTCGCCTCTCTCTCTCGCTCTCTCTCTCTCTCTCTCTCTCTCTCTCTCTCTCTCTCTCTCTCTCTCTCTCTCTCTCTCTCTCTCTCTCTCTCTCTCTCTCTCTCTCTCTCTCTATCCCTCTCTCTCTCTATCCCTCTCTCTCTCTTTCTCTCTCTCTCTTAACCACACTCCTTTTAGGCAGACAAAAACCCAATCTTCAACACAAAAGAAAAGAAAGGAAAAAAAATCTGAAAAATCTAAAAAAAAAAAACGTGTTCATCTCCAGCCTCCTTTTCCCACGCAGATTCAAACCTCCCGACGCCTGCTACATCGAACTCATGCGCTTCCGAGTACGACCTCCGAAGAACCGAGAACTGCCGCTGCAAGTCAAGACCAAAATCACCATCCAAGGGCGCCGCGTGGAGATCAACAGCGAGATCCTGGTGCCTGGTTTCTCCGGCAGGAAGCTAGGACAGGTGAGGATGGGGGAGTGCGGGAGGGGGGGGGAGGGAAGAGAGGGGTGGAGGCGAGAGAAGGGGGCGATGGGGGGAGAGAGGGAGAGTGGACAGGTGAGGATGAGGGACGGCGGGAGGGGGGGGAGGCGAGAGAAGGGAGCGATGGGGGGGAGGGATAGTGGATAGGTGAGGATGGGAGACGGCGGGAGGAGGGGGGGGAAGAGAGGGAAGGCAAGAGAAGGGGGTTGGTGGAGGGGTAGGATGGGGGGGGAGAGGGATAGTGGATAGGTGAGGATCAGGAAGACGGGAGGAGGGTGGGTAGAGGGATAGGTTGAGAGAGGAAGGGATAGTGGGAAAGAGAAGAGAGGGGGGAGGGAAGGAGGGAGGGTGGAGGGATGGGATAGAAGGAAAGAGGGAGGAGGAAGGTGATGAAGAATAAGAGAGGGGGGAGGGAAGGGGGAGTGGAGGGAGGGGGAGGAAGGAAATGCGGTGAAGGATAGGTGGAAGATGATGAAGGGAAGAGGAGGATGAAGATGACGAAGGAGATAGGAATGATAGGAGGGGGGGGGGGATAGAAGGACAAGACCAAGAATGGAAAGAAGGAGAAGGAGAAGTGGGGGAGGGGGGAGGAGGAGAAAGGAAATGATACAGGTGGCGGGAAGAGGGGGGGGGGGGGTGAGGATGGGAGAGGAAAGGGGGTGGTTGGTGGAGAAAGGTTGGGGGAAGAAGGAAAGAGGAAGGAAAATGGGTGATGGAGAGGTAAGGTGAGGGAGAACGGGAAGGGGAGGGGAGGGGGTGAACTTGCCAAGAAAGTGGAGATGGAGGAAAGTGAGTTAGAAGGAAAGGAGGAGAAATAGTTTAAGGGAGAAAGTGTGGAAAGTGAAATGGGGAAGGAGAGGGAGGGGAACGGAGGGGAGAGAATGAGGGAAGAATGTGAGTGTGAGGAAGGGGAACTGGTAAGGATGGGGATGAGGGGGAGGAAAAAAATCGGGGAATTAGATACCGAGGATTAAGATGGATGTTTTTTCCTCATTACTGATGTTATTTCGCAGTTTTTATCCATTTCTTCTACCACTTCTCTCTTTTCATTTACAAACATTTACGTCTACGAATTTCCCTCAGGGTACTCTCTGCCGCTCTCTCTCTCTCTCTCTCTCTCTCTCTCTCTCTCTCTCTCTCTCTCTCTCTCTCTCTCGCTCTCTCTCTCTCTCTCTCTCTCTCTCTCTCTCTTTCTCTCCCTTTCTCACTTTCCTAATTCAATTATGATAGAAAAGTGACTGTCTCTGTAATGTTCTCATTCACACGTCCGTTCCACCCTCAGGTTCCTTGTGAAGACGTGATGGTTCGGTTCCCGCTTCCCGAGTGCTGGATCTACATGTTCCGCGTGGAGAAGCACTTCAGATACGGCTCCGTCAAGTCTGCTCATCGAAGGTCAGTGGAAGTGTGTGTGTGTGTGTGTGTGTGTGTGTGTGTGTGTGTGTGTGTGTGTGTGTGTGTGTGTGTGTGTGTGTGTGTGTGTGTGTGTGTGTGTGAGTGTGTGTGTGTGTGTGTGTGTGTGTGTGTGTGCGTGTGTGTGCGTGCGTACGTTTTTTGTCTTTGATGAACTAAAATGTTAATGAAACAACGAAGAGAGGGACAAAAGAACTCGCGAATATCTTCATCCTTGTTCGTGCATGTTAGTATTTCACTTTTATGCCCAAGAATTACGCACATGCAGATAGTGCTTGCATGCATCCTGACTACATTCGATTCCGCAGAACGGGCAAGGTCAAAGGCATCGAGCGCCTGAAGGGAGCGGTCGATCAGCCGGAGGCGGCGCTGATGGAGGTCACGTCAGGTCAGGCCAAGTACGAGCACCAGCACCGAGCCATCGTGTGGCGAATGTCCCGCCTGCCGAAGGAGGGCCAGGGTGCCTACACCACCCACTCATTCAACTGCCGCATGGTCCTCACGCCCTACGACCAGATGCCCGAGTCCCTCGACAAGTACTGCTACGTGGAATTCACCATGCCCGCCACCACCGTCAGCCACTGCGTCATGCGCTCGGTGTCCATCACGAGCGAGGAGCCCCCCGAGAAGTACGTGCGCTACCTGGCCCGCCACGAGTACCGGGTCGAGATGGAGTTCTCGTCGGGGACGGGCCCCAACGAGTACGTGGCCGCCACCATGAAGGACGCGGAGCAGACGGCCAAGGAGGAGGCCGCGCGCAAGCAGCAGGAGATGCAGCAGCAGCAACAGCAACGGAACAATGACTCCAGCAGCGACGACTCCTCTTAACAGACAGCAGGTCACGAGTCGACTTCCTGAAGAGGGCGCGGTGACCCCGGCGCCTCCCGCCGCCGCCGCGTCTGCCCCAGAGACAAACCGGAGCCAGTCAGGGTGTTTGCCAGTGCGAGCGAAAGACGCTTTCTCGCGACTATCGCTCGTCGCGCTGTGTTGAACATTTCTTAAAGTAATTCCGAAAAATCAACAAGAATGAAAAGACAGTTACAATGACTGCATTCTACTTCATGGTGCTGGTATCAAATGGTACATAATAAGCATCACATGCTAGTCTAAAGACGATTTAGTATAATTATGAAAGGTATGAGTGCACAGATACTATATATATATACATACATATACATATGTGTATATATATATATATATATATATATATATATATATATATATATATAATGAATATGTTGTCAGGAAAAACGACTGTTGTAGTGCCTAACCTCGTATTATTATTTTTGTGCCAAAGGCGAGATGCTTTCAAAAAAAAAATTAACAATAAACACTTTCTTTTAGAGCAGCTACTGTATGACTTAGAAAAAACAGAAAAAGTAAAATTAACGCATTCTGTGGTGGGGAGGTTTACAGCCTTCCTCCCTCTCCTCTCGCGACCGTGGTGTGACAGCGGGGAGGGGGGGTCCCGAGGGTGGACCGCACCCCACCACACCAATACCACAGTGGAACAGTTCCTTGTCGTCGTCGTTGTTGTCACATTCGGAGCCAAACCTCCTGAGAAGAGGGAAAACTCAACGAGGAAAAAATCATGTTCACCGAAACACTTTTTTCCTTGAATCCCTTCTTTCAGTAAATGGTTTCGGATCTTACTCATGGATCGTCTCGCCCGACGAAGTGTCGGCGTGGCGTTCCACCTTATAAACATGATATATGATGCTGTATTGTTTAAAAGTAGGTTTGAAACGCGTGCATAACACATATCTTATCCCGTATTCTCCCTGTTATTGCTTCTCGGCTATGTACCTCAGCAATAGATGAACTTACAACCAATAAAAAAATATAGTTGTTTTCAGCCAGTAAACCTAACGTGTACTGCATGCAGTAAATTGTTTGCTTTCCGTTTGTTAACGATATGGCATTGCGGATGTTAGCAATGCAGTGTTCTTCTATTAATACCAAGTTAGAAGAGAAGTGATTACAGAGCTGTGAGTCCCGTCTTTGTCTTTCTCCTGCTGGCCTTTTTATCCATTTCTTCTGCCTCTTCTTCTCTCTTTTCACTTACAAACATCTACGTCCACGAATTTCCTTCAGGGTACTCTCGTGGCTACAGACTCTTCCCCCCCACTCTCTCTCTATCTATCTATCTTCGATCGTTATCTTCCTCTCTCTCTGTCCCGTTCTCTCTCTCTTACTCTGCAATCCCAGGCTTGACTCCCATATCCTATACACATGTGCAAGTATGCTGCCTTCTTTTAAGGATATCACATCTTCATTATACCACTGTACACTGAGAGTACCTTTTTGTGAATAGATTATAAAGATATAGATATATATAGATATATATATGAATATGTATAAAAGTGACATTATAATCTATCCAGTCCTACATTCATGGAAGACTTACTCTTGCTAGAAATTGTGTTCACAATTTTCCCTCTTACCTGTACTGTCTTTTCAACGCCTTGTCTACTCTTCATGCTGAGCTGTTTCTGAGAAATGAAAGCAAAGACTATACTTTCTCTTCTTCTCTGATACGCCATATCTATGTCTATAAAAACAGTACCCCTTGCCTACAAAAATAAGATAAGATAAAATTGTCTAGTCAAGCTTTTCACCAACACTGGTGACGTTGGGCAGATTTCTTGAAGGAGTTCCCGGGTGTGACACAGGAGCGCGCGATCACCTTTCCTCATTTTCTACCTTTATCTCCCTCTTTCTTCTTTCCTTCGCCATGGTAAAGAGACATTTCAGGAGTCTCTGTTGTATGTTTGTACCTACAAACAGACCAAATGTAACTGTAGGACGATTGCTATAGAGACGAAAATGTTGTAGTTGGCGAACTGACCACAAAGGAGGATGATGAACTATGTAGGTGGTCGCGCACCCTTGTCCGCCGGCCCTTCATCTCGGTCTGTCCGACTGACTGTAAACACGGACGTGAAAGGTAAACTAACTTTTCTTACAGACATGCACGTGCTCACATATTTTGCTGCTGTTGGTGTAAATAATAAGAGATATTTCTAGTGCTAGATTATTTATGTGTTTTGTTGATTTGTTTGACGTTGAATCTTCTGGCGAACCCGAGTCCAGAGCGACGTATCGCAGCAACATACCAAAGACGTAGCAGTTATACAAACTCCCAGCTGACAGGGCTCCCCCTGGCCGCACCTCACCCGTGCTGGATCAGTGGCAAGTTAGATGCGACAGACAGTGTAATATGTAAAAAAAAATATATATATAGTAATTTAATTCATGTAGAACGAAAGCGGCAAGTAAATGTGTCAGTGTAGTATTGCTAAGACACACACACAAAAAATGGTAATTTCAAGATGGGGATGGTTCAGGGCGAGGCTTGCCAAAAGGAGTTTCTTTAACTTTGTGAGAAGAATTCGAGTGAATTCCTACTTTCTGTGAGTGTGTGAAGATTTTCTTGTAAGGAGACTGAGCTAGGGTAAGGACCTACACGTCCATGGTGGCTCAGCGTGTGGAAATGAGTGATTTTCGTTGTGAAAGGATGAGGGCGATGTGAAAACTGTTTTGATTATACTTGTTGTTGATCGCCTATGTAAGGATTTCAAAAATCCTTTCTGGTTGTGTGAATCGAAGAAATGGACCAAAAAATATATAAGATAAAAAAAAGCAAGAAAGCAACACCTTTGAACAGTCTGAAGTGTTACCAAGTGTGC
>NC_061852.1:11257395-11259895 GCF_019202785.1 Penaeus chinensis | reverse complement strand
TTTTTTTACCAATGTGTGTGTACGTTTATGCTTCTCTCTATCTCTCTCTTATTTTGCCTTCCTGTCTATCTTTCTATATTTTTCTATGCTCTCTCTAAGAGTCTGCATTTGCAATAATTATTTTTGATATCTCACACACACACACACACACACACACACACACACACACACACACACACACACACACACACACACACACACACACACACACACACACAAGCGCGCGCGCGCACGCTCGTACGCACTCTCTCTCTCTCTCTCTCTCTCTCTCTCTCTCTCTCTCTATATATATATATATATATGTCATATATATATATGCCATCTGTCTATCCATTTATTATCATCTCTGTATAGAATTATATGTATATATATATATATATATATGTATGTATGTATGTATATCTCCCAATGTGTATGTATGTGTATGTACTAGCGCAAATCTTACGAAGGTTCACGAGACAAAAAAATCCAGGTTTTGAGAAGCGAACGTGAGGCTAATAATGTCATCCTTATTATCATTATTATTAGTACCATTATCATTATTATTACCATCATCATTAATATTACTGTTACCGTCAATCGTATTACCGTTCCCATCTTATTATTATTATCATTATCATTGCTAATATTATTATTATTCTATTATTTTTGTTGTTTTCATTATCTTCTTTGTCACCTTTGTTGCTGTTATGACTGTCATTATAATTGAAATTTTCGTCATCATTAGTTTACTTCACATTATTATCTTGACTAGTGTCAGTAATCATTTTCATTTCTTGTGTGGCACGTTCGTTCTCCAGTAATAAGGAAGGCTTGACCTAGGTAATTCTTTCTTCCTCCAATTAGGGCACGTCTTCAGGCTTTGTAGAAAGGCTGTTAAGGATTTTTTTCTTTCTCTCGCTTTCTCTTAGTAAACTGTAAAAGAAAAGAATGACGATGATGAAGAATAAGACGAATGAAATGATAATAATAGTAATAATAATAACAATTGATAAGAATAGGATGAATAACAATAATAAAAATAGTGGTATGATAGCAATAATAAGAATAGTAATAATAATACTGATAACAATGATAGTATTAATGGTGATAATGATATCCCGTGCTTGGTAGAGTATGCAATGTCCTAGCGCTTTGCATTCCTTCTTGGGAGAGGCGTTCACTTTTTGCGTTCACTTGAGCTCTTCTGCTCGGTGCGTTTCATGACAATTATAATCAGCTGATTATCGTAAACAAGTATTAACCTTATGATCACCATGAAGGAAAAAAATAATGCCATATACAATATTACCATTAGAATCACCATTTCAAATTTGAGAAGTAAAATAAACTTTTTTACAAATACATACCAGTTTTAGTAACGTAATCCTGGGAAGCCAGGTATGAACCTTTTTTGGCCCTCGGAATGATAACTGAAGGGAATACTGGACCGTGAGGTGTTTTGTGTTGTGTTTTTTTGGGTTTAGAGGCTCTAAGTTGGCGACCATTTTGGTTGTTTACAAAGGGCCGAAAGCGAACTACCTCCAATCCTTCCCCCTGTTCGCCACAAGGTCTATATTAGCATATAGACCTTAGTTTGCCACGTAAGGATTATTCCCCTTACAATTAATCTACTACTTCTTTCACTTTCAACACTTTACCTTCCCTCCCCCTTCTTATATCTATCTCTTTCCTTTTTTTTCATTTCGTTTATTCCGCCACGCTACGCCTCGTGAAACATTTTGTCAGGTTGACCGTTCAGTTGATTCTGCCGCGCTACGGAAGGTGCGATTTGTATAAGTGAACCCAAGCGAGTGATTCGGTGACCCGTGGTGGCGTTTTACGTCATCACTCCGCCCTTCCAAACCTGAAATTCGTTGCTAGAGACCTACCACGCGTCTATTGTGTTTATAATTCACACAAAAAAAAATAACTAGCTGTGCTTATGTTTCATTAACGGAAGTGCGATATATTTCTAGATCATTCTCTATCTAGAAATATAAGATATAAACCATGAACATGGAGATTCTTTTCCGTTTTGTAATGGTAACTTAAAATGATTGGAAACTTTCCCTCTCAAATGCACGGTCTTTATCCATTTCTTTGATTTTGCATATTGTTAGTATAACGTGTGTGTGTTGTGTGTGTGTGGTGTGTGTGTGGTGTGTGTGTGTGTGTGTGTGTGTGTGTGTGTGTGTGTGTGTGTGTGTGTGTGTGTGTGTGTGTGTGTGTGTGTGTGTGTGTGTGTGTGTGTGTGTGTGTGTGTGTGTGTGTGTGTGTGCGTGCGTGTGTGTAAAACTTGAACTGATAATATGACTCTGACAGTAATGAAATACTATGAATTTTACGAGAAATCTTGTAAAGTAAATTAAGTTAATAAACATGCTCATAAAAAAGACAAGAAAAAGAAAATGTCGTTACAACACAAAAACATAAGTACTGACCGATTCACGCACCTCATGCTTCTTGTGGTCATCTGTATTTAAAATTGTCCTGTCTGTATTTCCATACAAATGAGCAT
>NC_061852.1:11249895-11252395 GCF_019202785.1 Penaeus chinensis | reverse complement strand
TTGATAGAAAGAAGTGTATATTACCTGATTTTATATATTAGGCTGAGAATAGTAAATGCGTGGCAAATTTGTATACATATACAGATTAGTATATAAATGGTTTAACTCTTAAGTGATGATTATTCTGAGAAAACTGCTGCTTGTGTAAACTAGAATATAAAATATTAAAATATAAAAATACAAAGGTATACTGGAGCTTATAATCATTTTTTTGTCTCTGGGTTGCGCTCTCTCTCTCTCTCTCTCTCTCTCTCTCTCTCTCTCTCTCTCTCTCTCTCTCTCTCTCTCTCTCTCTCTCTCTCTCTCTCTCTAATGAACACGATTGCATAAAACCTGCCATCAGTTGCAAATTGATTCCGCAAAAGACTAAGGTCAGAACGAATGAGGGAACCATTGTCTGGAGTAATAACAACAAGAAGGATCAGTGAACATAAAAAAAAAACAAAAAAAAGAAATAATGATAGGTGAACAATAACGAAAATGATTAATGAACAATAACGATAATAATGATGCATGAACAATTTTGATGATAAATACAAGGGAATGATAACAATAATAGTAATAAGTGAACAATAACACTAACAACGATTAGTGAACAATAACAATGATAATGATTAGTGAAGAAAGTAGACCAATACCTGAAAAAAGTAAATGATGATGGTGATGATGATGGTGATGATGATTATGATGGTGTGATGATAATGATGGTGATGATGATGGTGGTGATGGTGATGATGAGGATGTTGATGCTGGTGGTGATGATAGTGGTGATGATGGGGACGATGAGGGTGATGAAGATGATGATTATGGTGATGATGATGGGGATAATGATGGTGTGATAATGATGATGGTGATTATGATGATGGTAATGATGATGGTCATGGTGATGATGATGGTGATCGTGATTATGATGGTGATGCTGATGGTGATGATGATAATGATGGTGGTGATGATGGTAATGATGAAGGTGATGATGAGGACGAAGGTGATGATGATGATGGTGATGATGATGGTGATGATGGTAATGATGATGATGGTATGATGGTATGATGATGGTGATGATGGTGACGATGATGATGGTGATGATAATGATAGTGGTGATGCTGATGGTGATCATGATGATGGTAATGATGATGGTGATGATAGTGATGATGATGATGGTGATGATGGTGGTGGTGGTGATGATGATTGTGATCATGATTATGATGGTGATGATGATGATGGTGATGATGATGTTGATGATGATGATAGTGATGATAGTGATGGTGATGATGTGATAATAATGATAATGATGGTGATGATGATGGTGATGATGATGATGATGGTGATGATGATGGTGGTGATGATGGTGTTGGTGATGGTGTTGGTGATGATAATGATGGTGATGATGATGGTGATGATGATGACGGTGATGATTGTGATGACGGTGATGATGATGGTGGTGATGAAGATGGTGACGATGATGATAATGATGTGGATGATGATGGTGGTGATGATGATGATAATGATGGTGATGATGATGGTGATGATGACTATGATGATGGTGATGATGATGATGATGGTGATGATGATGATGGTGATGATAATAGTGATTGTGATGATCACGATGATGGTGATGATGTGATGATAATGATGATAATAATGATAGTTATGGTGATGATGATGGTGATGATGATGGTGATGATGATGGTGATGATGATGGTGTTGATGATGGTGATGATGATGGTGATGATGATGGTGTTGATGATGATGATGGTGATAATGATAGTGATGGTGATAATGATGGTGATGATGATGGTGATGATGATAGTGATAGTGATGATGATGGTGATGATGATAGTGATGATGATGATGGTGATAACAATAACGATGATAATAATGATAATAATATTGTTAGGGAAAAGGTAGTAACAATTGTTAAAAATAGTGATGTTAATGCTAAAAATAGTACTTTTGGTTAATGCTACCGAGAGTGCCGGACAGAGATGAGGGAAATGGACACTGGCATTTTATAAGGCATAAGAAATGGCGAAATAAATCGCAGGTACAGCTTCAGTGGCCTCATATTTACCTCATTTACCTCATAACGAAAATATCCGCTGCATATCACCGCTCAGAGACTAAGTCCGCAACACCTTTACACAGCCAGAGCTCTGAATGTCGCGTTTTCTGTCAGTTGGCACGAAATAATAATAAGATTTTTTTTTTTTTTTTTTTTTTTTTTTTTTGGGGGGGGGGGGGGGAGTTACAGAGAGGCTTGCTTCCTTGTCTAGGAAATGAATAGAAGGTAGGAAAGGTTTGGATTTTTTTCTTTTCTGGCTCGCATGATAGCCTGGTTTTGACATTGTTAATGGAGGGTGCGTCGCTCTCGGTAACAAATACCGTAATATTCATGATAACAACAGCAATAACAATAGTGATGATGGTAATTATGGTGATGATGACGATAGTAATGATAATAATAATAGTAATAATAATAATAATAACAATAATAGTTATG
>NC_061852.1:11234895-11239895 GCF_019202785.1 Penaeus chinensis | reverse complement strand
CGAGCAAGGGAAGTGGTCAGAGGAGCGCAATGTGCTGAGTTGGAAGGCGAGTTGGCATGTATGTAGAAGGATGAGTGCAGCGCTGACCATGAGGTCAGTCTGGGCGTTGTTGCGGTATGTGTGTTATGTAGATTTCGTCAAACGGTCTCGTGGGAGAGTAAAAAATCAGCAGTGATAGTGGGGAACTAAAAAAAAATAACGTAATGCAGAAATACAATCCTTGGTCTCAGCAAGAGGTTAGACAAACGACAATGTATGCAAAACAGGTGTCGACGGGCCAAGAGCATGTGTAACAGAGGTGGTATGAGTAGGTGGTGGGAGGGTCGAGCTCAGCTACCGGGAGACGCGTGACCCCGCAGTCAGGTACTCCCATGGCATGCTCGGGGTGAACAGGGGTCTCGCTGACAACACGTAACATAAAATTACCATGCTTTGCGCATACTTCATCTGAAATCATCAATGCTGTGTCAACCGCAGATGGCACGCTCACCGGCACCCTACAGACCGTGGAGGGAGGCAAAAAAATAATCTCAAGGACTGTACTGAATAAATTATTTAACATTGGGGTCTATGTAAAAAATGTGAGGTTCCGCCTTCGGCCTCGTGCATGCGTGGGCGTGCCGAGGGAAGATCATCAGCAGCTTCGAAACAACTACTGGATTGGAGGCGTCACGGGCCTCGGGTTTGCGAGCGAGTGCTGAGGGAATACCATCCTCAGGCTTACCAGAAACAACCACAAGGAGTTACTGAGTGATGTTCGTCCTCAGATTTAATAGAAATACCCATAGCAGAGTTTTTGCGAGTCACGGATACGTGGACAACAGCAGGGTCAGACAACCCGAGCCGCGGGCCGTGACGCAGGCAGGCACGCGAAGATTCTGAGGAGAAACATTGTTAGTCGGCGTGGCTGGATCGGCAGCGAGTACGTAAGATTCCTGAAAGATGACAACGTTACTGGCCGATGAGGTCTTCCTGGACGATAGGGACGGCGACAGAGGTAAGATACAAAGACATGCGATGCCTCAGAGGCTTTATCAATGGCAAAAAGTTCAGCAAGAAAAATCGATGTATGACTCGGCAGTCTAAACTTTAGTTCACATTCAGTCGACCATACACCCGCACCCACACACTCATCTGTCTTGGAGCCGTCGGTATATATATGAAAAAATTGAGATGTTTAATAAGGATCTCTCTGAACTTCTGGCATACCTCCACCTCCGGCGCCATCGCCTTGGCTGATGGAAGCCAGGCTCGAGCCACCTTTGCGGCATAGGTCAGTGCCAACTGGCCGCGTCTGAGTCGGAGGGGAGGTACTCCTGACTCCACCTCAAGACGCTCGATCCGAGTACATTTCAGGGCTACAACACACACACGCAAACAAGCATTCTGCACAGCATCCAAATCTTTCAAACTTGTTTTCGATGCCGAATCATACACAAATGACCCATAATCTACTTTAGCTCTAATCAGGGCTTTATATACCATTAGCAAAGACTGTCTATCAGCTCCCCATTTATTACCAGGAATGCACTTTAATAAATTTAGTGCTCTTTGACATTTATTCTTTAATTGACCAATGTGGTCTTTCCAATTGAGTCTACTATCAAAGAGTAAACCAAGAAATTTTGCAGAATTTTGAATAGGTATTGGGTGGTTTCCTATGGGGAAAAAAATACCCCAATACTCTTTCTAGTGGAAAACTTAAAACCCCCCTGGAGGCCCCAGTTATGAATCATATCCAGTGCCAGTTGGATGCGATTTGCCGCGAATTCTGCATTATTGCTGGAATGCCATAATGCACAATCATCAGCGTACAGTGAGTATTTAAGATTCCGAGGGGGAGTTGGTAAGATGTCATTTATCATGCATAAAAAAAATGTTGATGACAAGACCCTTGTTTGCCTGGACAAAAATGTCCGAAAAAGTGACATTGTCAGAAAATAATTTGACATAAAAAATTCTGTCAGAAATGAAATTTTGAATTATACAAGGCAAGTTTCCACGTAATCCATAGATCTAAAAATATATCCGTATCTAAAAATACTGAAATCAAATCATTTGTTTTGGCAATTGCCTCTTGAATATGATTGTCCAGCTTTACTAGTTGATCGAGAGTTTGACATCCCTTTCGGAAGCACTGCTCGTCAACTAGCAAATTACTGGAATTTATAAAAATGCAATAGCCTACTGTTAACAATTCGTTCCATGACCTTGCATAAGCAACTTGTCACCGCAATTGGGCGGTAGGAGATGGCAGATCTGGGATTACCCCCTCATTTCAATATGGGAATGATGTGGGCCAAGTGCCATGAGTTTGGAAAAGTGTGGCTTTTCCAAATTTCATCGTACACTTCTGGCAACTTAATCATGTCATCGTGATTAAGATGCTTTATCATCTCATACCGAATCTCATCGGGGCCTGGGGATGTTCCTCTACGGGCTTCTAGGGCTCGGACAAGCTCATCCATTGTTAGATCTTGGTTGTAATCAAAGTCATCTCCTGTGGCAAAGTGAATTGGTTGCAGCTCAGCGGGATGATAGTTTGCTGAGCTGCTTGTATAAGAGAACTGCCTGGCGAGTGCATTAGCAACGTATGTAGGTGAATCGAAATCAGTACCCTCGTTGATGATGTTATTAATTTTGAAAGATGTTTTTTTCTTCTTGATTTTATTGATAGTGGACTGATATTTTTGTATTGCTGTTAATTGTAGAGACAAATCTCCGCCAGGAGTCTCTTTTTGCTTGTCTTATTACTCTACGAGCCCTAGGTCTTGCTTGTTTGTAGTTGCAAAAGTTCTCATTTGTGATGTTATTTTTGAAAAGCCTGTAGGCCTTATTCCGTCGGCACAGCGCCCTGCGGCAATCTGGTGTCCACCACAGAACGCTATGCTTACCGCTATCTGTCGAAGTTTTAGGAATGGATAGCAATGCTGCTTCTATATGGTTCTGCTAGTGCTTAGCCACAAAGTAGTCAATTAGTAGACCTTGTGACCATACGTGATTTGAATTGGCGGGGAAAACGTATTTTTTACTAGTGCTATAAATATCGATGGTGTTATTTTTATTATAAAAATTATAATTATCATAGTGTTTTTTTAATATAAGTAACAGCAAAATAAGATAACGTAAAATATTTCGTAAATCAAAGAAAAGGGTGAATGGGCGAGACAGGCAGTAATCGTAACTGGCTCATTGGTGACTTAGTACAAGTGTAGCCATCTATGTGTAAAACAATCAAACAAGTACTCACAGTGGGCATAGCACGTGCCTACACGTTATACCTGTCGGTAAGGGGTTAAGGGGATTAAAAACTCTTTAACTTTTGGTATCAACCTAACAGCAATAGCTAAGATATTAAGGCAGTTTTCCGTCCTCTGCCCCCCAGTGGAAGCCTGGTTGCGTTCTCCAGTACCACAGAGGGATCGAGTTATGTGGAGGACACTTCCTTACCGCCGAACTTGAGGGAAGTGTGGTGTCACTCGTGGGTTCGTGCGTTTTTTTGTTCATATTCGTATTTTTCTGTGAAAGAGATATCGGTCAAGATTGTGTAATATAATTTTAGAGAAATTAGTAATGGAGTGTTAGGAAAAAGAGGGAAAAATCACGAATGGAAATCATTGAATGAAAGGAAGTGGTGAGCGGCGAGGTGTGAGTGAGCACAACAGAGGGTGATGCGCCGTTTTCTGTTCAATGGGGAGACTAAGGTAATGGACATCCTAACTAAAAAAAAAAAAAAAAAAAAAAAAAAAAAAAAAATAATGCGCCTTAACACAATTCTCTGACTAGCCTTGTACTATATGTCTGGTGGCGGTGGATCGGGTGGTCCTTCGGCAGGCAAGTGTTCCTTCGTCAGTGCCACTTCACTTGATTCCCAGACTTCGGCTCACGGTTGGGCACGGCTGGGCCAGTAATTCCCTCGTAGGGCGATGTGCGCCAATTAACGTTATGTAACGGTGACACGCGTGAATATTTGCGTACTTGTTGAGTGCTGGAGACTGGGCGTGGTCAGCAACACGAAGCGTAGTGTCAGGTGTGAACACACGTAAGTCTGCTTACTTGCTTTTTTCCTGGTAATCTCTTGTGGTTGGTGTTCATAGCTTGCGTCTGCTAGCTGCTTCTTTGAAAGTATTGCTTCGAGGGCAATCCCGTTGCACCCCTTTGTTGTGTATTTTAGAGGGGTTGGTATGTATGAAGTAATGTTACTGTAATAATGTGTATAAAGTAATAGTACTATATGTATGGCGTGTCCTTGTGGTGTAGGCCTTACACACACACACACACACACACACACACACACACACACACACACACACACACACACACACACACACACACACACACACACAACAATTCACTTCCTAATCAACCGCTGTTCGGCGCTCTAACTAACACCTGTGCCACGGCGATGACTTCCCCTACGACACCTGCGTTTGACTTCTCAAGGCGATATGTCGTTTTCTCGCCGTGAGATCGGACTCGAGCCCGAGAAAACGAGAAGTCAAACGCAGGTGTCGTAGGGGAAGTCGCCTCCGTGGCACAAGTGTTAGCGCGCCGAACCGCGGTTGATTAGGAAGGGCATTCAATCAGGCAGGGGTGAAACTGCCATATAACCTCTCAATAGTTAATTGAGAGAGGCCTATGTCCTGCAGTGGAATGAATGGCTGTTAAAAAAATACATATATAGATATATGTATGTATACACACACACACACACACACACACACACACACACACACATATATATATATATATATATGTATGTATGTACATATGTGCACACACACACACACACATATATATCTATATCTATATATCTATCTATCTTTATATATATGAATACATACACACACACAGATATATATATATATACATATATATATGTATCTATGTATGTATACATATGTATACATATATATACAAACACACACACACACGCACACACACACACACACACATATATAACATATATATTATATATGATGTATGTATGTATCATATAT
>NC_061852.1:11209895-11224895 GCF_019202785.1 Penaeus chinensis | reverse complement strand
AGAACTTTCCTGATACTTGGCTCTTTATATCCCCTCAAATCAGAGGTAATGAGCACCCTTTCTGGCAAGGTATCAAAATTTAGTTTCTGACTCCAAACGACCTAGGACACTGAAATTATTTTGATTTAATTCCGATGCAGGGGACAACCTGCTCTTAATGTGTAATTATTGTTGATGTGGGCTAATGATAAAAAAAATTTGTAAAACATTAACACCATCTGCAGTGTCTCTAGGTGGCCTGAGTACAGAAACCCATTAACTCTACTTTTTTGTTCCACTACACTACAGATGAAGAAGAAAATAAGTTGCCAGAAAAATAGACTGCCAAAAAGCATGGACTGGCTAATTGCTGTATCTCATCATCCTAACAATACCATCCAATCTATTGGAGGAAACCTATACAACTGTCCTCCGTTTCCATCTCAAGGATCAACTACATTGTAAGAGATCATTCACTGTGGGATTGCCGATTCCAATACTAAAATGGTACTGAAAGAAGACTTATTTAACTTGTATGGTGACAAGAAAATGAGTCTGATTAAGTTTCAATCTAGTCTATCATTACTGAAGAGGTCATTGATCTGCCTTCACATACCTTTAAATTAAATGTAAATTATGCCCTATAAAATTTATGTGGACAAACTGCTTGCTACATTGTCTACAATCTTCATGAACCCTCAAACAGAGCAAGCTTACCAGACTGTAATACTTTGCATAAAATACTGTTTTGAGATATAGTGCAACTAATTAGTAAATGAAGTGCACCATGATGAACAGATGAACTATGGAATATTGTTATTAAAGATAATGGAAATGATGATATAAGGTGTGAGCCATCAGATGCAATCTTCATTTCACTGATTCATTGCTTGTTGTTTGACATGTACCATCCTGAGAATTATATTAATTGCACTTGCCTAGTTTAAAAGCTTTTGAGTATTGGAGTCAAATGCAGCAGTTTATATTTCCTTAAACTTTCCACAGGACATGATCAGTGAAACTGGAGTACCAAGGAGATCAAGAGGATTTGAACTCTAAACCGTGAATTCAAAGCATTCCCCTTTCTGATGCTCCTAAACTCAAGAAAGATTGTAAATAACTATGCTGCAACTGTGACTCTTGTTATGTTTATGTGGTACTAAAAATATTACGAAATTCTCTGTCTGCTACCAAACAAATATTCATAATACTTTGGAGTACAATGTGAAATCAAATACTGGCAGTGAATTTCTACAATTCACAATGAAATGAATGGTTGCAGATCATCATGATCCAATTATTTGTTTAATAAGCCACTCTGCCAAGCTTCTGACTCTCCAGAGAGGAATGAGAATGGGAAAATAAACAATTGATCACAGGGTTGGATCAAACTACATGCAAAACACTCTTGGGATAAAATACTCTATATAGTATATGATAGAGTAATCAAGAAGACAAGGAGGTCTCCAGACTCAAAGAGTAAATCAAGTAAAGAAAAATAAGCATTTACTTTGAGTCTAGAGACAAATTCTAAAAGCTGGTATGTCTATACATAACTGCTATTATGAATAAGAGAAAATGGACCTGTACTGGTCAGACATCCAGCAATGTTCCTGGCCCTCATAATATTACTTTGTTCTCCAGCAAGAAAAATAGATATTTAGTAAGGGAAGATTGAATCAAGCACTGCAGAATGAAAAATACTTCCCTTCTCTATTTTCTTTAAAAAGCAAAATGCCTAACTAATATTCATCTAGTAGAAAATGGTGGGTAGGTCACTAACTGCTCGCTACGAGGGGGGACTAGATGAGGCGTCTTGGTAAACAACCCAACTACAACAAACCAGGACTCTGTGGCACTGGGAGGACCGGCCTCGGTTGTGAACCACAAAACACCACAAGTGCCACACCAGAGCACTTGAACAGTGCTCTCATGAGGGATAGCAACAACATCCCACACATATCCTGGACTGTTTTGTACCGTAGCATCAACAGCGTCATATCTCTCCTCTCATGCCGAGCCAAGGGAGGCTGAGTCACACTCGCCTCACCATTCAAATTGGCTGAATCGGTACGGGTAACACATATATTTATCAGTAAGCCTTACCGCTTTAGACTTTATCAATTGCTCACTGAAAGCACATTAGCTCAAGCTATCTTTCTCTAAGTATATAAGAAATTCATATGTCAAAATATAAGGGGAAAACCTTCCATCTATTCTGATGACACTGAATATCAAGTATATCAATTTTAAAAATAGTTTGCTTCTGACAATGTAATTATTTATAAATATTTTGTTAAGTACATGTCTTCAAACAAATGTTAAGGCCAAAGGAATATTATGGAAGAACTTATCTCCAATAACATTATGCAGTATTATTGCCATATAAGCCTTCCTGTTTTTATGCACTATTCTGGCTACAGTGATGCATGGGAATAATTTGTACAATGCTTTAAAATAGTGAAGTTTGAGAAATCAATAATAAAATATACAGGAAAGGAAATCAACACATTTGACTACAATCCTTCAAAAAGCAATTCCCCATTGGATATATTCCCACACTCCACACATGGCAAGAAATATGCCAATTCTTCTCTTAAGATCAACATAATAATTCATGTGAATGTAAAATTATTATCCCTATTATTATCAGATACATCATCATTATGTCTCACTGGGTATATAATGGTTATCACACTTGTTCATTTCACCCCTGAATACTTTCCCAACCCATCACTGACACATATACACATCATGAGGAAAGGAACTTTGATACCAACATTTCAAATCAGTATACAATTTTAGTCTACTAAAATGTGGAATATTCAACTCCATCCCTGCATCACAATGGTTTCTTCATCCATGATAGTGTCTTAGGAATACTTTTCAAATGAGGTAGTCAGAGATTTTGTGAAATGATTTTAACAAGTAAACATTTAGTGTGACTGAATAAACGTTCAACTGAAATATTCATATTCTACAGAATATGTATTTATTTATTTATTTTTTGTTCTTTAGGGATGTAAGCAAGAATTACTGTTCAGGCTAGATTTCCTTTGAAAGCAAAATCATAACAGGCAGTGATGTTAGCTTGGGATCAGCAAGGTAAAGATGCTGATATTCAATTTAGACAGTCTGGTTTGCAGCATAATACACCTTTTTTCTATAACCATTATACATATATTCACACCTTTTTAAAAAAGATTTCCCTTACACATGCACTGAAATTACTATAGCTTTGCTATCAGAAAGGCAAATCACAATGCAAATGAAACTTTTGACTTGTTAAGGTCACTAGAGCTGGCGCACACACAGTGGCAGAGTTACTGTCCCTTATCCCTGCATCTCTCATGTCCACAGTCCTGCAGATACCAGATGGTGGAGCACATCTCCACTTCCTTACAGAGCCCTTGGCAGCTCCATCCACTGTAGTGATGCACCACTTTGAACACTCATCAGTCTTGATACATTTCTCAGGTCCTGTCCACATGAAAAACTTGAGCACCGACGCTTCATGCTTAGCTTCCCTTTACCCAAGGAGGCTTGGCAGTTCTCCCATCCAATAGCTTCAATGACAGTCCTGATGGTCAGTTCTAGTGGGGAGGGAAATTGTGGAAACATATAAGTTATATTGTTTGTTATATATGGAAGTCAGTAATATAGAGGCACCAGACAACTGATAATCACATAAGATTCTTACTTTTAGCAGTACCAGAAAAAAATCAAACTCTATACCAACAGAAAATAATACATGAAAGTGAATAAGGGTCTTGGATGATAAAGAACATTCCTTACAAACTGCAAACTAAATAACTTATTATTTCTGCCGAATAGAATAGAAAAACAACTTGGCCAGGTTTCCAGGAGCACTCACTGGTCAGGTGCATGGGCTGTGCTCGAGAGTAAAGGGTCTGTGTCGCGGAGGGAGAGCTCCGATGAGGGGCCCGCCCGTGCTGGAGGGAGCTGGTGGAGAAGGGCCGGGGGAGGGAGAGGCTGCTGTGCTGTGACTGCTGGCCCCCCCACTGCTGCTGTTCCCCCCACTGCTGGTCCCTGGCACCCCGGGCCCGCCGCCTGGCCCACTTTCTCTCTTTCTGCCGCCTGCGCTCGCTCTCTCTGTAATCTGAAGTGCCAAGATCCAAATAATAATCTAGAATGCTTCTCTTCAGGGCTTATGTCCACCCCTTCCTCTCTCTCCCTCTCTCTCTCTCTCTCTTTGGAAAACAAAACTACGGTTCCTTTACGAGACATTTAAGAAGTGTAGCTGATTTTATTTTACATAGGATGTAGGGAAAACTAATTGTAAAAGAGTTACATTCTCAAGACTACACCACTGAGACCATCACCAACTATCAGGAATTCTCTGAGTAAAGAACAAGCAAGAAATCTTGCGGTGCAACACAGTAATTTAGTGCTTTTCTTCTAAGTGTTATATGACACACAAGTGCATGGGGAGTTATGGTTTTACTTCATACTTTTACACCAGTTGATACCAGACTTACAGGTAAAAACATAAAAGAAAGAAAGAAAAAAAAAAAAAAAAAAAAAACAGGAAGTAAAAAGTTTGTTTTATTACACTAACAAATAAATGCTGTACATTTTCAAAATAAAACAAAAATACAAAACATGAAAAACTTCTTGTAAAAACTAATGCAAATAAATACTGAAAAACTCTAAGAGAGAAATAATACTGGGACTGTAGAGTAGTACTGCCACTACATGCCCCACAAAACAGCTCACCACTCCAACAATATTTAGTTTAGGTTTTGGGGGAGCTTTAGAACACCTAGCAGAAACATGTTGAGATTCATGTTTAGTTTGTGGTGACTGGATAGGATGTTTATTGAACTTTAATGCAAAGCATTCATTTTATTTTCCTGAAATCTTCAAAAATTAGTGTTTGCAAATAACTTCTCTGATTATCATTCTCCTATCATGAAGAACTAACAAATCTATTATGATTACTACAGTTTGGTAAGACCAAAACAACCTATTATTCATATTCTCAATACTACTGTCATTTGTATATGATATATATTTGGTCTCCTTTCATTCAGTTGTACTAAGGCAATTTGCAAAAGCTAATATATAATCCTGCACAATATGGAGGGTTGTTTACAGATGTTTGTATGTCTGGGAGTGGTGACTTTAAAACACAACACAACACAACATCAACACATCAAACACAGAAAACTTGAAACAATACTTCCTGTCACTTTGGGTCTGATTCAGACTAACTCACCGTTTTATCCGTTAGTAACTCCCATATGCTGCTACGAGAAAGAAACGAGAACAAGTAAATATAGATTGGACAGCGATTGTTGCACTACACCAGTACAACAACCACGTGACGACACTTACTTACATTGCTACTGTGCATGCAAAAACAAATTAGTCAGGCAGGTTTACAGCTCTTGTTGAAACAATGAGAATATTTTCTTTTTGATACTACTTGAATTCTTGTGGACTTGTTCTGATGATTCTTTAGGAGGGGATAAGTTTACAAGAAACTCTTTGAATACAGAAACAGCTGTAAACCTATTGCATTTCAGTAAACAACAACAAAAGAAGAATTTCAAAGCAGCTCATATGATGTTAAAATGTCACTCTCTAATGCTTGTACATTCCAGCAGACATTGAAATCTTAGCCAAAACAAGACACAGTTCCCAAACATGCCATTAATATTCACCCTGAAATCATTCACCCAAATAAGCAATAAATTCAGTGCACAAATATCTACAGGAAAGATGAATAGGCCAGTGCCCAATCAGTAAATAAAAAAAGCTGTTATAATGGGGTCCAATTCCCAAGAAAGAAGCTCTTCTAGAGATTTTCAACCTTCTTTTCTTTTCCTTTTGCAATAACTCTTTGCATTTGCATGCATATGTTTAGTATTTTTGTTTGCCTAAAACTCTCTGTGAAGACTTCAATCAGCTGTACCAAAAGCTGACTTTTCAAAGATACATGTGAGAAAACGAAACAGCAGCTCACTGTTACATAATGAAAAATCAAAGGGAAAAATATAATTTTCAGAAGTGCAGATTTTTCCTTATTTAATATACCAAATTGAGAAAAAGAAAATACACACAATCCCTGTCAAAAACATTCCAGTTAATCTGCTTTACTTGCAGATGGATTTCTTTGAAATGATCTTATACTCAGTATTCTTGTACTAAAGGAAAGGAGTATAAGCTTAAGTATGTTACTGTGCACAAATATATTACTGTGAAAGGAAACTATAATTACTGTGAGGTCCCTTACCAAGTCCCTAACTCAGTCTCTGCAATGTCTGACTCCACTGTTAAACTTTTAAATATTATTTTCCAAAAAACTTTGTTCTTAGCAAGAAAATATTTGCAAAATTGTTCTTGAACATGTTGATATGAAAAGTTGCTGTTATTTGAAAGTTCAAGCATATTTTCACACTAAAAACTGACTGATCAAAATATGCCACAAAGTATTTATTACTCAAGCGAATATCACAAATCTTCATAAATACATATATGAATCCATGCAAATTGACACATTCTCATGGAACTTCCACTCAACATAACATAGTGCATGACACACTTTCCAGATACTATAGTGTCAGTCACAGTTCACAATTTCCACGATCAATCTAATATGATCTTTCAGTAGCACTTAACCATTCTCCTATCGCTCATATTCAGGAAACTCAAGATAAGAAATGCCTATCCAGAACTGTTTTTAGAATGTACACTAGCCTGTTTAATACCAACTAAATTATATCTAAGTAGTCAAAATGTTTAGACTCCTGGGTGACATACTACTGGCTAAATGATGTTCCTAGCAAAGTTTGTCACTGAATACCCTCAAAAGAAGCCTCATCTCCTAAACACATAAATCTCTTAGTGTTTGAAAAATGCAAGAACCCATAAGAAGTGGAAACTATAGAAAATAAACCAGCAGCACAAATTCTACATGATCTAGAGTGCTGTCTTCCTTTGATAAGCCAATTCAACCAGTGTGCCTAAATGATATTAGTATCCAAAATATTAGTTACAAAAAAAAGGGAAAATGTGTAGACACTATAATGCTATATACAACACACATAATTTAGAATGGCTGAACCAGTTAGAATCACACCCCAAAATCACCACACACTTGATGCACCACATATTCTGAGCTTACCCTATTTGCTGGTCTTTTAGGAAGCCTTTACTTACTTTTGCTTTGTCTGGCGCATAAACTGCTGAATTTTTCGAGCAGCTTGATGTTGCCTTCGCTGTGAGTATGTTCGTCTGTAATATTTATACCAAAGTAAGATCACTATTCATATTGCAAATCAGAGTATAATACCTGCTTGAAGCTTAGTACTTGTTCTTGCACTATAAACTATTTACCAATAAGTAATTTCTCTTTTTTTCTTATTTCTTCCATATATATTTCAATCAAACTAAATTTAATCCTGATTTCATTAGAGTATTAAACCTAATCCAAATTATGCGCATGTTCTACTTAAAAAGCTGCCTACTATTATGCTATATCTCTTTTCTTTCTGTATAATGATTCTAAACCTGAATCAAACTTACTTTAATGTTGGTATAGGTGTTGTCTCTCTGGATCCTCTCAGTGAAAAATTTACACCAGTATGAGTGCCACCTTCGAGACTCTTCTTGAAGCGTTTGTGTTCACAGTAAGACCGAAACTGGTTCTGAATGAGTGTTGCAGCTCTGCTCATTTGTCTAAAATACACATACTGAAACACAGATGCAGGCAATCATTAGTTCATATGGATATAGAGAATCTAGTGAAGCTGTTTTCAGCAATAGCACTGCCTTATGTACACTAAATGGATGAAGACAAAAAAACATGTTTATGAATTGTTTAAATAGTTGCAGGCAGTGATGATACCAAAAATATGACACATCATATGGAGATGGTAACAATGAAGATGCTGCAATATTCACTGTGACAACAAGGATTGACCAAATTACAAATGAGTGTATTACAATGGTAGCACAGGTAGATAAAAAGAGAGAGAGGGTGAGAAGAGAGAAGAGAGGAGAAGAGAGAAGAAAAATAGGAGAGAAGAGGAATGGAAAAGAGAGAAGAGAGAACATATTTATACAGAGATATATTTCATACCTGTTTGTAACGTCTATAATAATTCTGGATGACTATGGCTGCTTGTCTTTCTTTATCTTGCTCTTGGAGTCTCTTGCGTCCCTTATAAAGCCTATAGGCCTTTTGAATTGTTTTTGCAGCCTCATATAATTCCCGCTGCTCACGGTCTGAAAAACAGAAGTTTCAATATCAACTCTCTCTTGCTCGTCTGTCACATACCTACATATACACACATATATATACATACATATATGCACACATACATATATTCACACATCATTTATATCAATGTATTCTACTTGTATGTATATATGATATATCATACACACACACACACACACACACACACACACACACACACACACACACACACACACACACACACACACACACACACACACACACACACACACACACACACACACACACACACACACACACACACACACTCACACACACACACACACACGTGCACGCGCGCACACACACACACACACACACACACACACACACACACACACACACACACACACACACACACACACACACACACACACACACACACACACACACATACCTATATACATACATACAAATACAAATATATACATACATACATACAGATATATATATATATGATCCTTACCTGAGAGAGTAAGATTAGAAAAGTCTCTGGAGAAGTCTTTGGTCGAGGCTTGAAAGAATTCAGAGAAGTCTGCCGTTGTGGGAGGGGGTGAGGGGCTCTCCAGAGTGAAGGAGGCTGGTGAGGGCAAGCAGCTGGACGAGGCTGGACTCATGGAGGAGCTAGGTGTTCCTACGTCAATATATCTGCAAGTAGAATTCATATGCTGTTCAGACTGGAATTGATTTAATTTGATGAAGTTACTGATTAAGAATTTAAGAAAAGTAGTGGGTAATATGCAGAGCAAAATATTATTCATCTCTGTTGAAAAAAAAAAAAAAAAATGATCATAGTATGAGTGTTTACACAAAAAAAATGAAACTTTAATTCCAAATGGGCAAACAGTATAAACTGCAGATATATGTACCTTCAGTTTCTATAATCACATTTACAAAGCAAACTTTAATAATGATATAAAAGCCTGACTCACCTATAAGATGAGATATCAGAGAATTCAAAGTTGAACTCTGATGTCGTGTCTGGCGGCTCATCCAATATGACTTCCATGTCCAAATCAGATGACGGAGGTTCTGGGGCAACAGGGCTTGGCTCCAACTGCATCAGCTCTTCTCCATCACTCTGCCATGTTAACAATGTGAACAAAGACTCAAATGAACAAGTAAGATAATTACTGGTTCAAAAATAGTATCATACAAACAAATAAAAAATATACGTATATATATATTCATCATAACTTCTTTTATTTTGATAAAACAGCCTTTTATATAACATTATACATGTGGCAAGCAATAAAAAAAAGGAAATATCATTCCCAATGCAATAACAAGAAGTCTGATCATACCTTGATTCTCTCGGGAAGAGCGGCAATGATCTGCTCAGCAAGAGTGAGGACACGACTGTCATCAGGCGCAGCCAAACCTGCCATTTCTGAACTTAACGACTCCCGACGACTAGCGTAACTACTGTCTACACCTGCAGGTTGAACAGGATATTAGTCTTAAATGGTCAGTAACACATATATAAATGTTTTTTCTAAATCTTCTGGTAAAACACATTTTTCCTATATATTTGAATTAATGAATTCATAGTTGTGGGATACCATATCAATTGATTCAAATGATTAAGTTTCACTTTTACTGCCAGCATAAAAAAAATGTTGTAATACATACTGTTAAATATCAGCCTTCATTACTTGCACTGGATGATTCATTGTGCTTTCAAGATTCAAATTTGCAATGTAATTATATTAAAGAAGCATCTACATCTGACTGAGTAATGTTACAAATTTTTCATCAGTAAAGCTTAGTGATCTAGTATGCTTTCTATCACATTTCACAGCAGGCGACATACTCTGACATTACAACCAAGTTGACAGTTCAGATGATCCACTATTACAGAAATCTATAGCATAATCATCTACTGGTGCTCAAGTTACTATCAACAAGGACTTACCAAACTGTTTAACATCAAGTACACTGTAGGAAACAGACTGCAACTACATCTATGATAATTTGCTTTATAAATGAGTATACTTTTTCCTCTGTCTTAATCTCCATGTTTGCTTGCCTCTCCATGCCCCTCAACAGGTCCAAGGGAGTGGAACTAGATTGCCAGAGGGCAGTCATGACTGCATGCAAGCCATAGGTTCCCAGCCATAAGCAGTGCAGCAGAGATATCAGTGTCTATCTCTTTCTATCTCTCTCCCTCTCTGCCTCTACTTGTCTCTCTCTCTCTCTCTCTCTCTCTCTCTCTCTCTCTCTCTCTCTCTCTCTCTCTCTATATATATATATATATATATATAATCCCCCCCCCCCCCCAAACAGCTATTCATTCCATAGGCCTCTCTCATTTCACTATTGAGAGGTTATATGGCAGTGCCATCCTTGCCTGATAGGATGCCCTTCCTAATCAACCATGGTTCAGTGCTCAAACACTTGTGTGACGGTGGTGACTTTCCCTACGAAACCTGCGTTTGACTTCTCAAGGCAATATGTCGTCTTCTCGCGCTCGAGCCAATAGTTACAGTGCAGGCATTTTTACGACTACCGCGGCTGGGAATTGAACTCAGGACCACGAGGGTCGGAGTCCACTGCTCTAACCACTGGACCATTGCGGCAGTCATATATATATATATATATATATATATATATATATATATATATATATATCATCAAGGGGCTAACATGAAGAGATTTGTTGCAAAAGGCATCAAGACGAGACTCCAAGGCTCTAGATAGCATTCATTTTTTGCTTCCATAGAGCAAAACTGGCAATATCAAGGCCTTGAAGACACGTAGCTTGGTCCTTCTGCTTAGATACCAACACCTCCAAATGCTCTTGTTGATCGAGTTCATGGCTCCTGCTGTCTACTGTCTTCTTGGTCTGACAGCCCAGAGACATGAACCAAAGTCCTCAATTTTGGTCTTGGTCCAGGAGACCTCTAGGCCCAAGGGTTTTGCCTCACTGCTAAATGCATCAAGAGCTGCCTCCAGTGATTCCAGAGACTCAGATAGGATAGCAACTTCATTGGCAAAGTCAAGATCTGAGACCTTGATATTGCCCAGTGTTGCGCTGCACTGACTTTGGATAGTAGCCACACTTTACAGCACTTTCAGTACTGGTATATAGGTTTGCTATTAGGCAAATAATCTGTCTCAGAATTCCCCTAAGTCTCAGGATCTCCCATAGCAATTCTCAATGCACTGAGTCAAATACCTTCTTGAGGTCAATATAGGCTGTAAGCAACCTACGACTGAACTCACGACAATGTTCCACACTTACTCAAAGGGCTTGGATACAGTCTATTATGGACTTGCCAGGAGTGAATCCAGACTGCTCCGGTCTCTGGTGCCTTAATAGGTGGTTATGGATCCATTTCAGAAGAATGTGGGCAAAAACCTTGCCTGGTATACTGAGCAATGTAATGCTACAGTAGTTGCTACAGCCCAACAATCCCCTTTCCCATTCCAGAGAGGGCTGACCATGCCCCTCAACAGGTCCAGGGGAGTGGAACTAGATTGCCAGATGGCAGTCATGACTGCATGCAAGCCATAGGTTCCCAGCCATTAGCAGTTCTGCAGGGATATCACATATGCCTGCAGCTTTCCCACTCTTCAGCTTAGAAATTGCCATCCTAACCTCAGTTAGGGTAGGAGTTTCCTCACTGATGGGTGGGTCTGGCATTTACATATGAATATATTGCTATACATACATACATACATACATACATATATATATACATATATATATATATATATATATATATATATATATATATATTTTTTTTTTTTTTTTTTTTTTTTATGTTACCCAGTACCCAGAACATCTTTGATAAAGGAGGAAAATAAAATAACATTAAAAAAATAATCATTGAGAGATAATCATATCCATTACATATTGTTCCCACAAAAGTAATATAAATTTGTTTTCTGACAGAAAAAGCATATCTGTACAGCACTATATTCAACCCATGTATTCAAAATTGCAGTTCTAAGGCCTCACATAAACTCAGATCACCTGACAAGATCTCATAGAAGACCAAGAAAACCAACTTCTTTGAATCCACTACTGGCCATTAGCAAACAAGATAAGTGTATGTAATTGATTTTTAGAATCAGGATAAAAAACTAAATAGACTGTCAAATTGGACAACTATTCAAACATTCAACAAAGATAATATTACATACACTGACTTCTAGTTACTCTATGAAGATACTCCATAAAATGTAACATTTACACATATACACATATAACACAAAATAAGAGCCACTGAAAGATGACATTATACAAACCACTGCACAATGACATGCACTAAACTTTCTCTATACCTAAACACCTACTTCTTAACAAAGCTGCAGAGAGAGATGAGCAGAGTCATGCATAAAGAAGCTATAGCTACATATCTCTCATGCAACATTATAATATAAACAGTAAAGCACATTGTTTCCCATCATTCTGGAAATCTGCACCGAGTATACAAATCCAGGTGTGATATATACATAATGAAGCACGCCACCAGAGTGGAGACATTATGATATTTACTACTCATTCAGATTACCTCTTTGCAATACTAACACTGGTTAGCACACAGGAAACACTTTGAGCAACTAGCTGTGTAATACTGTAGCTAGACAGTTAATAGAAGTAGTGTGTATATATATGATTGGTTTAAGAGTGTGAGAGCTTTACATGTTTTTGCATGAAGTAAAGATATAGCCATTCTCAGATTCGATCTGTACATGTGATGGTAGTGGATGTTCATGTATGTACTCATCTACATGTCACATGATGGCTGTTCCTCACCTCTAAGGGAAGAGTGATCATCCTCCTCCCCCTCTGTCTGGACCTGGCTGCTTCCACCTGCGACAACCATGCCACTTTGAGTTACCTTGGTTTGTCATCTGTGGGTAGTTGATGACCCACCCATCCCTTCCCCTTCCCTCCCCCAACACTACCCTCACTGCCATTTCCTATATTGACCATTCATGGTCTTAGTACCTGCATGATTTACTCCTTAATCATACATTAGCTTATAAGCCTTACCTGCCTGGTGTGCATGGCAGAATACTGATATTCTCTAAATGTTTTGCACATTTTATAAACATCTTTCAAAAGTGGATATCTAGAAAAAACAACAAACAGGAGATGTTGTTCTCTTAAGCAAATCAACTTGAGAATGTCTTCAAGAAACACAAAAGGCAATCAGGCCCAGCATAAGAGCAGTGCATGACATGCGGAGACACAGACCCTTGAGACTTCCAATACTTCCAAAATGTTTCATGCCCAGGGAAATATAAGAAGAAATGGAATAGCCAGACATGATGAAATTCTAGATAACAAAAAGCTGTGAGGAAACATATGAAGCATACAACATAACAATCTCTACTTCTGAGAGAGGAAAAAATCTTAGAAATTCCCCACATAAAAAAGCCAAGAGTTCAGATACTTTAAGGTACCATGTTCCAACCAGAAGACATTTTTCTTTGAAAAATAGTGTAAACAGCAAAACTGGACTGTGAAAAGAAAACTCTACCTGGTGTGAACTGGAAGGGCATGGGGGAGTCCAGCATCTCGTCCCCAGTATTGTCAAGGGCTAAGGATGGTGTCGAAACATGTGGACTTGATCCTTCTCCCCTAAAAATTTAAACAAACAATGAATAATCTATGAGGGGATATTACATAATATACAATAATTCAAACAGTTTCATGTGTTTAAAATTAAGCTAAAAAAAAAAGAAAAGAAAAAGATACCTGGAATACTTTTGCAGTACATCCAGACCAGAGTCTAAGCTCGCTCTCTTGTACGTGTCAACATTGGCCAAGTTTATGCCTGAGTCAACTGAGGGTCTTTTGATCAGCCTCCCACGTCGAACTGAGGAGTCACTGCCTGATGATGCAGGGGAAGGACATCCAACTGGTCGAGCTGGTTCTTGCTCACTGCTTAATGGCAGATCCACACTCAAATGGCGCTGCTTCTTGAAATCACATCTGTTTATTTGTAAAAAAAAAAAAAATATATATATATATATACATATATCATTTACATTAATAATACATCAGACAACATAATTAGCTTTTTTTTCTTATCTGAAAAAATAGGGATATAGTTACAAAACAGTCTTATGAAAACAAAGACCAGTATATCAACTGCAGTAAACAAATATGAAAGGCACAAATCACCTCCGCGGGGAAGGCCGAAGGAACACATCAGGTGATTGGTGAGCCATCCCTGCCATAGTGAAGCTAGGATTGGCTCCTGAGGTCGTGGAGGAAGAGGAAGTTGTGGAGGAGGAGGAGGTGGTAGCAGTTGAGGTAGAGAGCTGAGAGCTTGACGAGGCTGATGACAAAGAGAGGTGGAGGCCTTCAGTGGGGTCACCCTGTACCCGCTGTCTCTCTAACTGCTGAAGTTCCTCTGCTAATGCATGATGACCTGCAAATATAAAAAGAAAAAAAGTTTTATGTCAAATATTACACTGCTTTTCATTAGTGACCCTTCCCCTAAAAATGTGATTTAGCTTCATATAAATCTCTCAAATAAAAACAAACCATTAATTGTTGCACACTGCAGTGGAGTTTGACCAAGTTGATTTCTAGAACACAGAGCTTGACAATTCCACCGATAGAGGAGGAGCGCAGTGTGGCGATGTCCCCTTGTACATGCCCAGCTGAGTGGGGTGCAGCCACGGGAATCCTGCCGCAATGCGTCCACTTCACACTCCAGCACCAGTGACGGATTCTCATCACGCCATCGAAGGAGGGATACAATCAACCTAAGCCAAATAAAAATTGATTA
>NC_061852.1:11204895-11207395 GCF_019202785.1 Penaeus chinensis | reverse complement strand
ACCTTCACTCCACCCTAATAGTAGAAAGAAAACAATCATTTGTAAGGAAGATAATGCCTCTCAGCTTTCTACTTAGTCAATATCTATAACAATAATATATTGTTGCACTAATCTCTAAAATAAGAGAATGAATAAAGAACACAGTGTAATAGATTAGAAGCTACCAACAAGGTTTCTAAACTTACCTCAGGATAAGCCCACTCAGGAGAGTAATCAGTAATATTTGCAGTATTCTCTCTGTAATCCATCCTGGTGGTCTGTTGACTCTGATTAGTAACCGACTTGCCACTGTTGTTTGTGCTGCTGCTGCTGCTGCTGTTGCTATTGTTGCTGTTCAGGTTGTCAGGGGGGGATGTATCATAGTGATCCAGGTCAGGAAAGTCACTCAGCATGTCGAATGCATCAAGGTTTGCAAGAACATCATCCTCAGGTGAGGTCATATCATTATCGATGAAGTCCATCGGATTGACATCAGTGGAGGAGGGAGTCTTGCGGCTGCATGACCCCGGGGGGAGGTTAGCAGAGAGGGTCTTCTGGATGTCGTCAGGAGAGAGGTCTAATGTGTCAGAAAATAATTCTGTTTTCTCCACAGACAATTCAGACAGCTCAGCTTTGATACCCAAGAAAGTATCTTTAGTGGGCTGTTGTTGCTGCTGTTGCTGTTGCTGTTGCTGTTGATGCTGCTGTTGTTGCTGTTGTGTGGGTCTGGCCTCTCCAGCCTCAAGACTAGACACAAGGTTTGCAAAGGTACCATCGAGGGCAATGTTGCCATTGGTGGCGTCCAGTTTGAGAGTCTCCATGACGTCAGCCTTATCTCCCTCACGCTTCACCAACAGGTTTGCATTATGTTGGGGTGGCGGCCCACCTTGCTGCTGGGGTCCATGCTGCTGCTGCTGCTGTGGTCCATGCTGGCCCGGGTGATGCTGCTGCTGCTGGTGCATGTGGTGATGGTGGTGAGGATGGTGGTGGTGGTGTGGTGCGTGGTGGAGGTGCGCTACGTGGGTGGAGTGTGGTACGAGGGGCGGTCCGTGGACGATGGAGGCAGCGGTGGAGATTGGATGGGGCTGCCCCAGATACGACGTGAGCGTGAGGGGGCCAGCCAGTGGGGGATGTGGGGCAGGGTGGTGCCCACCCCCCCCACCACTGTTGAGGATGAGCAGCCCGCCCCCGCCCTGGATGTTGGACAGGTTCAGGATTAGCGGGGCTGTGGTGGTGTTGAGATTGTTGTTATTGTTGTTGGGCGTGGTGTTGTTGCTATTATTGTTGTTGTTGTTGTTGTTGTTGTTGTTGTTGTTATTATTGTTGTTGTTGTTAGTGGTGTTGCTGGTGGAGGGTGGGGGCTCTGGTGGGCGGGCCCCCTCCTGAGTTACGCCCTGGTACTGGGGGGTGACGCACCCACCTGGCCCACTCGTTGACGATACCTGTGGGAGCAGCAGCATGCAGCCATCACATGCACGCACGGGGTATGACCCAACCTCACTGTGGTAATCACAGCAGGTTGGGCAGGCCGGGAAGACTCATGGCAGGCGGGGACAGGCGTGGATAAACATGCTATCTTTAACTCCACACCCTCAGTCACACATGGTATGGAGGCACTACGAATTCTTGTCATATTAATCTCTCATTGTTTTAAAGATTATGAAAACTTTCTTAAGGACTGAAAGAATTCCTCATAAAGCTTTCTAACTCTCTGAAGTGAAATATTTGCTTATCTTTCCTTCAATTCACTGAACTGAGGAAAATCAAGGAAAGTCCCACAACCTTGCTAATGGGTCGGTGTTGCTAGCTTTTGGCTAAGAAGACGGTAGTGCTCACTCCAGTCATTGATGGAGGACTTCTAAACTTTAATGTATATAGAACACAACTCTACAATATATTTGTATGTAATATATTTTGTCTTATCAGGAGGATAGAAACTAGCATTTTGCTCTGTCATTCAAAGGTATGACCAGTGACTAAGGTCCTGTTATATGAGGAATTTTTGGTGAAGTAATGTAGTTTCTGAATCTGTAGCCATATATCTTGCATGATCTCTCTCATTTAAAAATATGTTTTAGCAGTCATATGTTCTCATTTTTTGCTTCATTCATCACTATGAACAGGAACTGTTTACATCAATTATTTTACTATTGGAAGATGATTCATATCTTAAATATCTTTAAGGGAGCATAAATTTACAAGAAATTACAATATCTCGAAAGATATCTTAAAATGGACCTGCTTTTAAGAGATGACATGAACTTGTGATGTGGTCTACTTGCCATGCAGTTATTGGGTATGATAAGAAAAATTTACACGCTACTCATAATCACAATGTTAAGGTGCAAGCTGTCTGAGGGTGCAGAATGACTGATCTGCCTATGGTGTCACCCAGCCATGGCTTTTAAAATACTAGCCTAAAATTTATACTATGACCAAATAGTTTGTTGTACCAGCATTGATGATGTCATATATATTCATAATAACCAAAGAATGTCCATACCAAAAAAATATTCTTATT
>NC_061852.1:11184895-11187395 GCF_019202785.1 Penaeus chinensis | reverse complement strand
AGAGAAGCAGAGAAAAGACGGCTTGAGGATTATGTACACAAGCCGGTGCTGGCAGAGGATGCAACTGCCGCCCCCTCGATGCGAAAGAAGAGTGAAAGAAGAGGAAGGAAAGGAAGATGGAGAGGATTACGAAAAAGAAAATGGAAGAAAAAAAGAGAACATGAGGAAGAAGAAAAAAGAAAGGCTGTGTATTGGTCTTTTCCTCGCTTCTATATCTTTTTTTTCTTAATCAATGGACGGACGGAAGGTAAGGAGGAAAGGGAAGGAAATGGCAGACATGGCGATGACAAACAAAATCAAGAGAGGAGAAATAATAATAATAATAATAATAATAATAATAATAATAATAATAATAATAATAATAATAAGAGAAAGTGGGAGAAGCCACTGAGGGGTGAATATAATAAAGAACGAGAAGAAAATAATAACAAAAAAGCACCAAAAACACCAAAAATGGAAAAAAGAACGAAAGAAATATATAGGAAATGTTCCAAATGTAATTTTCCTGTTCATCTGACAACGGCCGACCTCAAGACTCCTTCAGCAGACACCTGAGGAATGTTTACCACTTCGTCACTCTTCTATTTCCTCTCTCCTCTGTGTGCTTTATTCTTTTCTCATTTTTTCTTTGGACATTTTTCTCTTTCCCTTTTTTTTTTTTTTTTTTTTTTTAGGGGGGGGGGGTTCTCAATAACTAATGTTATTTATCTGTCTTTCTCTCTTCTTCTTCCGTCTTTTTCCCTTTTATCTCTCTTTTTTTTTCTTTTTTTTCTATGTCTTTCTCTGTCTCATTCCAATCTTGTTTCTTCTTTTTTTATAATCGATTTACCGCCTTTTTGCCCTGTGACGTAAAAAAGAACAAATGTAGACGAGGAAGAGAAAAAGAAAAAATGGGACAAAGGGGAATGTGAGAAATTAACATACGATTTTCTGGTAAAAAGAAGTGCTAATCCGTTGATTGGCTGTCTGTCACGTTCTTTGAGAGAGAGAGAGAGAGAGAGAGAGAGAGAGAGAGAGAGAGAGAGAGAGAGAGAGAGAGAGAGAGAGAGAGAGAGAGAGAGAGAGAAAGAGAGAGATAAAACGAAAAAGTTGAACGAAAAATAGTACTAGGAAGAGAAAGATGGAGTGAACGAAGAAAGTGTCAGAACAAACTAAAGCGTACAAGTCCAAGAAAAAAAAAAAAAAAAAAAAAAAAAAAAAAACAGTAAGAGCATGAGCAAGCGGGAGAGCGAGGCAGACACCAGAGTGGCAGGCAGGCGGGCAGAGAGAGAGAGTCAGGCAGGCAGGCAATGAGGCAAGCAATAGGAAGTACGAAGACAAGCAAGCAGGCAGGCAGGCGGGCAGAGAGAAAGGCAGGCAGACAGGCAGGCAGACAAGCAGACAGGCAGTCAGGCGGGCGAGCGAGAGAGCTCCCATTTCCTCCTCGCAGCTCCCCGGCTCCCCCTCAAGGATGAGCCTCGGCACAAAGCCCGCCAGGGAGGCCCGCCGCTCTGAGGATTATTGCGCCAGCTCTGTCATACAAAGGCTTCGAACCCCGCCTTACGAGACCCTTACTGCCTGCCAATCAAATGCCACTTGCTCGTAACACCGGCCGCGTCACGTGCTGGGCGCCGGCACAGAAGCATCATGCTCAGGCGTAATAAAATAACTATAATCATCGCAACAAAGGGATGACCCAGAGCTCAGATGTACGGCCGGGCGCACAGACACGCGTGTACATTAATGTTGATACCCAAATGTGCACAGACACTCCAGAAAATACGCGAATACATTTTGCAACTAGGTGTGTGTGTGTTAACGATACATACACATAGACATACGTTAGCTTGCATTAAGTAACATCGCAAATTACATTTTGAAGACATGTGAGCTTCGGCTGAGGCAAGGATAACCTTCAGCCAATGATTCTGTTCCTCTCTTTTTATATCTGTCTTGGAGTCGCCCTCCCATCTCTCTCTTTCTGTCTGTCTGTCTCTCTCTCTCTGTCTCTCTCTCTCTCTCATCCTCCTCTCTCCTCTCTCCTCTCCCACTCTCCTCTCTCTCATCTCTCTCTCCTCCTCTCTCTCTCTCTCTCCATCTCTCATCTCTCTCCTCCCCTCTTCCTCCCTCTCTCTCTCTCTCTCTCACTCCTCTCTCTCTCTCTCTCCTCTCTCTCCTCTCTCTCTCTCTCCTCTCCTCCCTCCTCTCATCTACTCTCTCCTCTCTCTCTCTCTCTCCTCTCTCTCTCTCTCTCTCTCTCTCTCTCTCTATCTTCTCACTCCTCTCTCTCATCTCCTATCTCTTCTCTCTCATCTCTATCTCTATCTTCTACTCTCTCTCACTCTCCTCAATCCTCTCTCTCTCTCCTCTCTCTCTACTACCATCTCCTCTCCTCTCTCTCTCTCTCTCACAGCCATCTGTATCCCTCACATTTGTTTATGGATTATATTTTTCGCTTATCTAACACGTGATTCAATAACGCCGACGCTCGTAAATAAGGCTAGACGGTGTATCACAGACC
>NC_061852.1:11176631-11179131 GCF_019202785.1 Penaeus chinensis | reverse complement strand
CGAGTCGTGAGTAATTGTATTCGAGTCATAATCATTGTATTCGAATCGGCAGTTACCGTCTTGAAGTCGTGAGTCATTTGCATCTGAGTCACGAGCAACTGTCTTATAGTGAGCCACTGTATCCCAATAGTGAGTCACCGCAATCGTGTTGCAAGTCACTGCATTCGTCGTGCCACAGTATGCAAGTTACAAGTCACTGTATGCAAGTCGTGAGATATTCTGAGCCGTTAGTCATTGTAACAGAAACGTGAGGCTTCGGACGGCCCGCAGAGATGCCAGTAATTTCCTCTATTTCTGCTGTCCATTTTGCCTCCTTGGGTTTCTCCTATTGCAGCTGCTTTGAGCCACAGACGTCAAGCTTCTTTTTTCAGATTGGTTACACTGGACAAAGTTTATGTTGAAAAGGCTGAATGGCACAAGAAAATAAGTGTGATTCACGTATAAAACCTCGCAGACCATTCGTTATTTTTGGGGAAAAGCCAAACCAAACGCACAAGCACGGTCTCTTTCCTATATCTAAATATATAACCTTGCCGCACAAAAGTCAAAGTTAATCAGAAAGGCCCATATGTATTTCCACCCCCCCCCCCCCCTTTCTCCATTCTCTTGCTCCTCTCTTTCACTCTCCGCATTCCCCTACTTCATCTCTTCTCCTCCCCTTCCCTACCTGTTTTCTCTTTCCTATTTTTAAGTCTCCCTTCCTCTTCCCCTCTCTTTCCACTTCCCCCTTCCTCTTCCCTTTTCTTTTCCATCTATCCCTTATCTTTCCCTCCTTCTTCTCTCCCCCTTCTTCTTCTCTTCCCTTTCCCTTCTTCCTCTCCTCTCCCCCCCCCCCCCCTCCCCACTTCCTCTCTTCCCCTGGCCTCGCAGGACATGAATCCTTGTCGACGCGAGATCATCCCCCCCCCCCCCCCCCCCCCATGGCAGGCGGCCGTGACATATACACGAATCAACGCCTTTATAAATTGGACCGGCAGCGGGTTGGATCCCACTTGCTATAGACTCGCCGCTCTCTGGTCCGACCGGGAGGAGGAGGAGGAGGAGGAGGAGGAGGAGGAGGAGGAGGAGGAGGAGGAGGAGGAGGGGGAGGGGGAGGGAGAGGAGAAGGGGGAGGAGGAGGAGGAGGAAAATGAGGAGAGGAGGAGGGGAGGAGGGGGAGGAGGAGGGGAAGAAGAAGAAGAAGAAGAAGAAGAAGAAGAAGAAGAAGAAGGAGGAGGAGCAGAAGAAGGAGAAGGGGGAGGAGGAGAAGTAGGAGGAACTTCATACCGTTTATTCACAATTCTTTTTTTCTCTAGATATTTTTTCATCTTTTAAAAAATCCTGCTGAGAAAGAAAAAAACGGACAAACAGTTTCTGGCCGACTAAAAGGATCGAGTAAAAAAAAATGTTGCATCAAGAAGAAAGGGAGGATTGATGGCCTATTGCATGGCCCTCGATGCAAGGGATTCCGAGCCACGGGAGGGATGCGGGATAGGAAATAAGGGGAAAAGAAAGGGAATGGGGAAAGGGAAGGGACGAAGGAAGATAACAGGAGAGTGGATGAGAAGAGAAAGAGGGAAGGGAGAGAGGAAGACAAGAGGAACGGTAAGAGAATTAAAGACGAAGGGGGGGGAGTGGGAAAAGAAAAAAAAAGAAGGGAAAAGAGGACCAGAAGAAAGGGGAGGGAAGAGGAACCGAATAAGGAAAGGGAAGAGGTAGAAGCTGGAAAAAAAATAAAGGGAAGGAAGCAAATTAAAAAAAAAAATTAAAAAAATGTATATATAAAAAAAGACAAGAAAGGAAACACTAGAAGGAGGCTGGAAAAGGTTCCAAGAGAAAAAAATCAAGAGTTAAACCAGCCAAAAAGGGAATAAGGGGAAGGGGCGAAGAAGAAAGAGGGGAATAGGAGAGACGTCGCAGAAAGGCGGGAAAGGCGCAGACACGGCGGCCGCACGCGAAATCCCGCACTTTTTTTACGTGCGCCTAAAGGGACCAATGAATTACTAATGGTTAATGCATGTTGCAAGAGCGCTGCCTGTCCCCGCAATTCAATATACGATAAACCAGTTTTAACATGTTTTCTGTTGATGATTTTAAATCCTTTTTTTTCTCGGCGCAAAAGACAATTTTCATTTTACAAGATCACAAAAAAGTATTAATAACCAAATGGTTGGATAAAAATCATGGCGACAGTGACAACGCAAGGTAACTGATGACTTTAGTAAAGAAACAATAAAGATAAGAATAACAACCCTATTACCTATGACCAATGAGACCAATATACAAAATTTTAAAAACAAAAAAACAAAAAAAACAAAAAAATCCAAAATTAAACACAATTAAACCCAATAATTCAAAGGAAGAAAAATCACCAGCCAATAGCATTTTCCCACCAGCGTCGTTAACATTAAAAAAAAAAAAAAATCTAGTTAATGATGGAAATGAGACGCCGGAGGGTATTTTGCGCCTCACGTCAATTTCCCCAAAAGCGATGCATGGTAATCCTCTTTCAACTCTTGAT
>NC_061852.1:11169131-11171631 GCF_019202785.1 Penaeus chinensis | reverse complement strand
GAGAATAGACGAGAAGAGAAAAGAGAAAAGATAGAGAGAGAGAGAGAGAGAGAGAGAGGAAGAAGAAGAGACACGGCAAAGACAGAGGAGAGATATTCTCCTTCCTCCCCACCTCCGTCTTCCCCCCCCCCCCCCCTCGCCATTCCCCTCTCCCCGGCCTCCCCCTACCCACCCACCCTTTCGCCGCGGCTGCCTGGCTGGATGCTACACATATTCATGCATGTTGAATGGGATTACGGCCTGCCCGTCTCCCGGATCTGCCTGCCGCTGAATGCCGGGCAGATTCTGGAATTCTCAAACGCCATCCAGTCAATGGGGCGGAGGCTCGTCCCGGCCGGCCCGCTCGCCCTCGCGGGTTTGTGGTGAACTCCGGCCATTCGGGCTTTTGTGGTGAGCTGCGGTTACTCACAGGCTGTGATGACCTCGAGTCGTTCTGATGGCGAGCTGCTCATTCGGGTTTGGTGGTGAAGTGGAAGACATTTCGGGTTTGGTGGCGAGCTCCGTCTGTCCGGAGAAGTGGAGACATTTTAATGGTGAACGAGGCTGGTCCTTCCGGTTTGAGGTGGAGTGGCGTTCGTCTGATTTCGTGATGACCGCGAGTGCGCTTGGCTTTGTGGTGAGCTGAAGCTATTTTGGTTTTGGTGAACTCTAAGCCGCTTCGGTTTTGTGATGCATTTCTGATCGTTCTGTCTGCGTGGTGGACAGGAGTGGTATTTTTTTTTTTTTTTTTTTTTTTCTTAAGTAGTGTGATGTCAACTTGATGAACATTTTGAGTAATGAAGGGTCGGCGTGGTAAAAGGATGCTCTACCGATGGGGAAGGAAAGTCCAGGGAAATATGTCCTTCCTTACATACTAAGACATTCGGAAGAAGGGCATTAAAGTGCACGATGCAAACTGTAGCTACCTTATTCTTTCCACAAGCCTTCGTCCTATTCTACTGACCCCACTATACGCACCCAACCCCCTTTTTCTCACTCTCTCTTCACCCTCCATCCTTGCCTCCCTCCTCTCCCTCCATCCTTGCCTCCCTCCTCTCCCTCTCACCATCCCCGTCACAAATCTCCTCAGCACCACCTACCAAAACGCACCCACACGCAAACGCCCACACCCGCCCGTCCGCCCCCCCCCCACTCCCCCTTGCCACCAGCTCACCCGCACCTAATAAATCCACACGTTCGCGCCCCGTCCCCCGACCTCACTATCGCTGCATCTACACCGGCAGCAGCAATACTATTTCTACAGCGCGGCCGACCCTCCCGCGAGAGCTGCTATAAGACTCCGGTCAATCAGACGGGGCCCGGGACACCGGACCCCTTCACTCCCCTTCACTTCCCTTCGCCTCCCCACCCCTTCACTGCCCCTTCAATCCGTACGCTACGTCTGCACGACTCCCGCGGGCCTACCCTTCCTATCTGCTGCTTGTTCCGGGGTCTTCTGTCCTCGCCCTATCTTCTACTCTTCTTTTTCTTCTCCTTAACCGTCTTCGTCTTCTTCTTCTTCACCTTCTGTTTCTTCTTCTTCTTCTTCTTCTTCTTCTTCTTCTTCTTCTTTTCTCCTCCTTCTATTTCTTATTATTTGTATTATTATTATAATTATTATCATTATTATTATTATTATTATTATTATTATTATTATTATTATCATTATTATTATTATTATTATTGTTATTGTTATTATTATTCATCAGTAACATTATCATTATCATCACTTTTCAGCATCGTCATCTTATATTACTACTACTTTTTCTTCCTCTCCCTCTCCTTCTTCCTTTTCTTGTTCCTCTTAAAGTTTATATCAAACTTTTAATCTTCCCTATGTTGTCTTTTTCAAACTGTTTCCCTCCATAATTTTCTTCTTGTTCATACTTTTGTCTTCTTCCCTTTACGTAACTTTGCAGGAGAAAGAGAAGGGGAGATTGAATAATGATGATGGCAGTAAGAATAGTATCTGTAGTTATGGTAGTGGTGGTGGTGGTGGTGTTAGCAGTATTAGCAGCAGCAGTAGTGGTAGTAGTAGTAGTGGTGATAGTAGTAGAAGTAGTAGTAGAAGTAGTAGTAGAAGTAGTAGTAGAAGTAGTAGTAGAAGTAGTAGTAGAAGTTGTAGTAGTTGTAGTAGTTGTAGCAGCAATAGTCGTAGTTGTAGTAGTAGTGGTAATAGTCGTAGTAGCAGTAGCAGTAGTAGCAGTAGTCGTAGTAGTAGCAGTAGTAGCATTATTATTATTATTATTATTATTATTATTATTATTATTAGTAGTAGTAGTAGTAGTAGTAGTAGTAGTAGTAGTAGTAGTAGTAGTAGTAGTAGTAGTAACAGTAGTCGTAGTAAAACAGAATTAAAAGTAGAAATATAAGTAGTAGTGGTAGTAGACGTAAAAGGAGAAGGAGAAGAAGGAGAAGGAGAAGAAGGAGCAGGAGGAGGAGGAAGAAGAAAAGGAGAGGGTTAAGCTTAAGGACAAGGAGAAAGAGAATGATCAAGGGAGAAGGAAAAGGTTACGGAAAG
>NC_061852.1:11164131-11166631 GCF_019202785.1 Penaeus chinensis | reverse complement strand
AGAGAGAGAGAGAGAGAGAGAGAGAGAGAGAGAGAGAGAGAGAGAGCCGAACAGGAGACTGAACAAAGGAAGAAGCAAACACGAAAAGCAAAATAAAGATAAAAGAGAGAGGAGCGCCACACATCCCGGCCAGGTCTCCCGCGCCTGCCGTTAAGCAAGCCATCCGTCAAAGTCTCACGCCCTAATTGTTATAATAACCTTAATAACCCTTAGCTGCATAAGCCAGCTATTTCCATGTCCACAAACAAACACATTCATATGTCTACAAAATAACTTAAGCCTATGGGAGCACTCAGGAAGTCCAGATAATATTCAAGATAAAAGTATATCAATTTATGTCTCCATTTATATTCAGATGAGCGTCCCTTGCCTGCCTTACCTCACAATAATAAGAACAACAATAATAGTAATTCAGAAATTCCGTAAACAAAGACAATAAACTACGGTCCGAGTAATGGTTACTACCTGGCTCTCTGTTCTTGCTATTTCACGGTGTTTAACCAGAAAATAGCTTGTTTGCCTCTGGGAATTCATTAATCTTTTTATTATGATTTCTCCATTCATTTATCACCGCTATTATGATCCTCATTATCAATATATCTCACATTTTTCAATATATTGTTTACTTTTAATGTCTTCATAACTTCATATTTTATTTTATCACTATCGGTACCACTGACGTCAGCTTCGGCGGCACCATATCATTACACAGGCTTCACTACTATTACATTTCTCACAGCTATCCTTTAAATCACCACTATCATCATCACTATAGTTTCCACGTGCTAACCTCTGCGCGTAATATATATATATATATATATATATATATATATATATATATATTTATATATATATATTTATATATATACTTATATGAATTTATTTTTTTAAAATTAAATGGTTAGATAAATACATACACATACATATACATATATATATATATATATATATATATATATATATATATATAGAGAGAGAGAGAGAGAGAGAGAGAGAGAGAGAGAGAGAGAGAGAAAGAAAGAAAGAAAGAAAGAAAGAAAGAAAGAAAGAAAGAAGAAAGAAAGAAAGAAAGAGAAGATAAGTTAAGATGTGATACGACAAGAGAACAGAATAAAAGAAAAGACAAGAGAATGAAAGAGAAGAGACGAAAAGAGAAAACTGAGACCCCAACCGAAAGAGCGCGAGAGGGGGGGGGGGGGGGGGCAGGAGCGCCAGCGAGGCCAGGGCACGCGAGGAGGACCAGGCAGGGTGTCCATCCACGGCCCGCACGTCCTCATTACCAGCGTCGTTAGGCAAGTGACTCGTTACCGCGGTAGTTAGTGAAACAACTAATTTGCCTTGGATTATCAGCACTGTAGACGGCGCTTGGGTTCATATTCTGCCCAAAGCGGGGGGGGAGGGGTGCCAGGAGAGCGAGGGCGGGAGAGGGAGCCTGTAGTAGGCAGGGAAAGGCTGGAGTAGAGAGTAGAGAGGGGGAAGAGGGAGGTAATAGAGAAATGGAAGTGAGAGGGGGTGGGGGTTAAGAAGATAGAATGCTAAGGCCGGCTGAATGTATGTAAGAAGGGTGACCTGTGGTGACGTAAGTAAGAAGAGTGGAAGTGGGAAGGAGGGGCCACGGTTATGTAAGTAGTGATCGGGAGGGGGACCGCTAGGTGGATGTAAGTAAGAAGGATTGGAGTTCTGTAAGTAGAAGAAGAAGGAGGGAATATAAGTAGAAGGAGGAAGGAGGGAATATAAGTAGAAGGAGGAAGGAGGGAATATAAGTAGAATTAGGGAGGCGAGTATGTAAGTAGAAGTAGGAAGGAGAGAATGCAAGTACAAGTAGAAAGGAGAGAATGTAAGTACAAGTAGGAAAGAGGGACTACAAGTAGAAGTAGGAAGGAGGAAATGTAAGCAGAAGCAAGAATAGGGGATTACAGGAGATTAGTAGCATTGGGAGCTGGCGTTGGGGATGGAGAGGGATGGGGAGAGGGAGGAGGGGAAGAGACGAAGAAGAATAGAGAAAGATGTGTAAAAGTGGGGCATAGGCATGGATTGAGAAACATAGGGGGCCAAAAGGAAGGTGGAAAGGAAGCCGGGCGTAAAGGGGAAGAAATAAGTGAAAGGAAATAAGAAGGAATTGATAAGAAAGTGGCATAAACAGGGGAGGAAAAAAGCTGGCTCAGAAGAAAGGGAATGGAGGGAGTGGGAAAAAAGTTATAATGAAAATGGTTAAAAATGAAAAGAGAAGAAAGTGGATATATATGGAAAGAAGAAACAGTACAAGGAGAGGAAAAGGGAAATGAAACTGCTGTCGAGATATAAAAAAACACGAAAAAGGAATATAGAAAAGAAGGGGAAGCAAAATAGGAAGATGAACAGTGAAAGAACAGACTAAAAGATAAGAGAAAGAAAATGAAAACTGAAGCAGGAAAGGATGGAAATGAAAGAAGAGGGAGACAAGGGTAATAAGAGAAGAGGATGGAAGGAAATAGAGGATAATGGCAATAAGACAGATACC
>NC_061852.1:11146631-11156631 GCF_019202785.1 Penaeus chinensis | reverse complement strand
AGATGTGAAGACAAGGAGATAGAAGAGGAAAACAAAAGTAGATAAATGCAGATATAGATGACGTAAATGCAGACATAGATAAAGACCCATTATCAAGAAAACACACCAGTGATGACGTAGAAGCAGATATTGATAAAGACCCAATAAAAGACACCAATAAAAGACACTAACACTAGACGCCGCCCTCGCTGTCACGTATCCCGCTCCGGTACGTCGCGTCGCCCGCCCTCACGCCCACAATGCGAGGACGTGGTGGGCGGAGGGCGCTTGTACGCCTAGTCCTCTCCTCACAGGATTTAGTGTGTATATATATGTATGCATGTATGTGTGTATGCATGCATGTGTGTATGCGTGTGTGTGTGTGTGTGTGTGTGTGTGTGTGTGTGTGTGTGTGTGTGTGTGTGTGTGTGTGTGTGTGTGTGTGTGTGTGTGTGTGTGTGTGTGTTTTAATATATATGTATATATATTAATATATATATATATATATATATATATATATATATATATATACATACATACACACACACACACACACATACACACAACACACACACACAACATACACACACAAACACACACACACAACACACACACACACACACACACACACACACACACACACACACACACACATATATATATATATATATATATATATATATATATACATATATATATATACATATATATATATATATATATATAATACACGTATATAAGCAGAGAGATAGCTAAAGAAAAACGGATTGATAGAGACAAAGCAGGAAAAGAGGAAGTGAGTGAGACACAGAGCGAAATGGGGAAGCCAAAAGGAGAGTAGAAATGAAAGGGGACACAAAAGATAAAAGAACAGTAGGAGAGAATGCATATCTTGAAAATAATATTAAATAAAAGACAATCAGATAAATAGAGAGGTAGATAGATAGATAGATAGATAGATAGATAGATAGATAGATAGATAGATAGATAGGTTGATAGACAGGTGGGTAGACAGAAAGAAAAAGAGAGTGGATGGAGGATGAGATCAAATCGCAAGTGAGAAAAATGTTATGAAGAGGGAAAAGAAGAGGCGGGTGAGAGGCGGAGGCCCCGTGTGCCCCGCTTGCATGAGCTATGTAACAGAAGCCGTGTAAGGTCTCCCTCTCGGCCTGTCAGGCCCCATTCGAAGCCCCATTCATGTGCGGCATCTTGAGCCCCGGTCAAGGTGACGGCGGTGACCCTACGTCACACCCGACCGTAACACCGCCACTGACGCTGTCTCACATCGCGTTCCCGAGCACGTCAGCCGCTTACACGCCCACAGCGCAAGGGCGCGGTGCGTAGTGTTTGTATGGGCGGTCCTCTGCCTGCAGAGTACGCTCGTGGGAATTTATAGAAGCCACTCAGGCACATATAAAGGTAACTCTGTTCACATTCACGCATGTAAACACACACACACACACACACACACACACACACACACACACACACACACACACACACACACACACACATACACACACACACACACACACACACACACACACCACTGTGGACATAACTTACATAATTAATATTCTTACCACACAGTGTTGGACATATTCCAAATCATCATTCAACCACAAGAAATTATAATCACATTTATTATATATCTCAAACGGAACGTCCGCTCCCACAGTCCCATTTAGTCAGCCCTTAACGACAACAACAACAACAATAGACAAATAAAAAATGACAAAAGAACCTAAACTCTAATCCTCAAATAACAATGACTAATATTATGTGAATACTATTCGAAAAGGTAACAAAATCAGGCGAGAAAATCGGGTAAAAGCAGACAGGAAGAAATAATAAAGAAAAATAAGATCAAATCAAATCTAAAAAAGGAAAGACGGAGGACAAAAAGAAAAAAAAAAACGACGAAAAGACAACAAAAAGAATCAGAATAAAAAGGAAAAGAAAATGGGTTATGAGACATAAAGGTGAGGGGAAAATCATCACGAAAGGTAAGGTGAGAAATAGTCTGAAACGAGAAAAACGGAGGAAAAAAGGACCCAAAAAATCCGCACGAAAGAGGAGGGGAAATAAGCTGAAGAGAGGACCAAAAAGAAGCTGGGAAAAGGGCCAACACGAGAGCGAAAGGCAGCCCGGCCAATTTCTCCAGCCCGCGCGCCGAGGAGGAGAGACTGACATTAAATTTTTAAAAGTGGTTTTACAGCGGATGAAGACGATGCTAATGTATTCATGAGCCGCACATGTACGGCAGGGAATGATCATTTCGTGGGAGTGACGCTGATTCTTTTTCCCTCTTTTTTATCTTTTATTATTACCATTACTCCGCAAATACTCCTAGGACGAACGGCAACGCTGGGCGCCGGCGGAGGGGGCGGTGAACGGTGTCTAATATTTCCCCGGGTTGAAGTTCTGTGATTCTGTGGTTTAGAAGGGGCGGGGGCTTCCCTCACGCGCCCTCTAAAGCCTCGTTCCCCTTCACCTCCCTATCCCCCTGACCCCCCCCCCCCACCCCCACCCAAAAGGTGTAACTTCGAGTGTGTAAAGCGAGATGCTCCGCAAAGTTGCGTCCCCTGTGTGGCAACCTCGAATGTACCCAGCTTAACCTCCCTCCCTCCCACGCCCTCCCTCCCCGCCCACAGCAATCTCCCCACTCCACCCAGCCGTGTGAAGTATGTTCGGAGTACTTGGGCTATCCAGGGTAACTCCCCCGCAGATCACATCCATCCCGATATATGTTTTCATTTTTTGTGGGACGAAGCACAGGGAAGTTCGCCTGTACGCACACGCACACGCACACGCACACACACACGCACACACACACATGCGCGCACACACACACACACACACACACACACACACACACACACACACACACACACACACACACAATCCCCGTTCTTCCATTCCCTTTATTAAGTAATTTCTTCGTATACAGCTTTACGGACCCTGGCAAAATAGCGCCGCTCTTTTCCCTCCGTGCCGGCGAGCTCAGGCCACGTTGTGGCGAGCGGGCGCGAGCCATGGCTGGGCGGTACGCGGGCGGTAGACAGGGGTGGGCGGCTGGTGGAAGTGGGCGGTGGAACGGGGATAAAATTGAGGGCGCGGCTGCTGAACTGGCAATATCCAATCATCTAGCCCGGTAACGGCTGATGGGAATCACAAATGAGCCTCCGGAAGAAACCGCCGCGACCGCCGCGCCTCGCAGCGGACAGGTGGTTCGCCCAAGACGGCGGCTGTGCGCCCTTCCTTATAAGGAAGGAGGGGAAAACGCATTGGATTTCCATCTGGGAGCAGTTCATATACTATGTATCTATCTATATATGTACACACACACACACACACACACACACACACACACACACACACACACACACACACACACATCTATCTATACTAATATAAATATAAATATATATATACATATGTATATTTACATATTTACATATCTGTCTATACAAATATAGATATATAGATAGATAGATAGATAGATAGATAGAGAGAGAGAGAGGGAGAGGGAGGGAGGGAGGGAGGGAGGGAGGGAGGGAGGAAGAGAGAGAGAGAGAGAGAGAGAGAGAGAGAGAGAGAGAGAGAGAGAGAGAGAGAGAGAGAGAGAGAGAGAGAGAGAGAGAGAGAGAGAGAGAGAGAGAGAGAGAGAGACAGAGAGAGAGAGAGAGAGAGAGAGAGAGAGAGAGAGAGAGAGAGAGAGAGAGAGAGAGAGAGAGAGAGAGAGAGAGAGAGAGAGAGAGAGAGGAGAGGGAGGAGACAGACACGAGATGATGAGAGAGAGAGAGGGGGGGGTGGGGTCAACACGAACAACGAATCAAGAACAGAAGACGCGTAGCAAAGTATTCTGATCATCAAGTATTCACTCCGAGCAATCTATGTTTAAATCCATTCTTATAATTTAAGTCCTTTGTTTTAAATGCAACAAAGATATTTCCCTGATAAATATATATATATATATATATATATATATATATTATATATATATATAATTATATACATATACATATACACACACACACACATACACACACATATAACAAAAGAAGCACGCAGACCCCACGCACCTACATCCACACACACACACACACACACACACACACACACACACACCACACACACACACACACACACACACACACACACACACACACACACACACACACACACACACACACACACACACACACACACACACACACACACACACACGCTACAACTCGGATGCTGCCCCACTATGTAAATGCTGTTAATCCACTTTTTGATTTAAAATAAAGAAAAAGAAGAAGACTGGGACAAAGGTACAACAAAGGAAGAAGAAGAAAGAGAAGGTAAAAATAGCAATCGTTTCAATGGAACATGTATGCACGACATGAGAATCACTGACTGACCCGGGGTTTGTTTGTTGCATGGTCGCTTCTGTGTGCACGTGAGTCTGTGAAAGTATATGCTGGTGTTTACATATGAGTGTATGTACTTGTTTCAATGTAGGGGAGACGGTTGTATGTGAGTATGCACGTGCTTTCCTTTACACACAGAAGTGATCTGTACAATGAACAGGAGGACGTGACAATTGAATTCACAACCTACTTTTAGCAGAGGAAATTCTCAAGCAACCTCTAACCCCACACTGGTAGACATGGCTCTCTCTCGTTCTCGCTCTCGCCCTCTTTCTTTCTTTCTTTCTTTCTTTCTTTCTTTCTTCTCTCTCTCTCTCTCTCCCTTTCCTTCCCTCCCTCCTCCCTCCCTCCCTCCCTCCCTCCCTCCCTCCCTCCCTCCCTCCCTCCCTCCCTCCCTCCCTCCCTCCCTCCCTCTCTCTCTCTCTCTCTCTCTCTCTCTCTCTCTCTCTCTCTCTCTCTCCCCCCATTCAAATGGAGATCACGTTAGCAAGTTTCGGTTTTATTACTTTCCATTTCAATTTGGTCGTGTCGGCGTAATTGATGATGGCGACCCCACCCCCCAGACACCGCCGCCTCCGTCGCTATCCACTCCCCGCTCTATCCGCCCTATCCATCCCAGTGCTAGACAACATCCATCATCAACTTCCGCTTCTTTTATAATGAGCTCCGCCCTCACTCTTCGCCTTCGGGAGGGAGGGGCAAGACGGGGGTCAAGGGTCGCTGGGTGACAGTCTGCCCTCTTGTTTACTGTTATTTTAACTGCCTCGCCCTAATTCCGTCTTGCATCCTATTATGTATTCTAACACTTCCGCTTTGCATCCTAGGTGGGACGCCTCCTAAAGCGTCTTTTTTAAATACTAAATTCTCATTCATCACTTCTGCAATTCATTCATCCTACGCGCTGGTGATTAAGCTGTACACAGACCAACAGGATGTCTGCTGAAGGTTGTTGCAATATAGCTAAAATCTCTCTCTCTCTCTCTCTCTCTCTCTCTCTCTCTCTCTCTCTCTCTCTCTCTCTCTCTCTCTCTCTCTCTCTCTCTCTCTCTCTCTCTCCCATAATTCCCATTCATCATATTCTTTCCAAGGATTATGTTCAAGCCATCCCATATCTGGACTGACCATAAGGGTGCAAGTCCCTGTCCTCCAACATGTGCTCTTGACCCTTAGCGTCCAGCAGACCGCAATTATGGTACGCGACATTTACAGGATACAGACAATTGGTTCTTATTCTCTCTTTTTCTCTTTTATGGATATGTATCCCCCTTATGTTACCGAAATTCACAAAAATTAAGCGTTTCCATCACGGACAACGACTCAGTGTTGTGATAAGGGAAGCTCCGGTTATAAAACAAACACGACTTTTTTTCGTTGTCGTTGTACACGTTCGGCGACAACAACAGCGCTGCCGCGGACTACAACCGAAGCTACCGCGAGTTGCAAATAAACGCTCTTTTTTCCTTTCTCTTCTTAGCCTTATTTAAAAGGATGGGTTTTTCATGGGGTGATAATCTATCTTGAATATAAATTGTAGGGAAATATTTGTGTGTGTGTGTGGAGGGGGGGAAGGAAGAGAAGAAAGAGAGTTCGTGCACGCGAGCTCGTGTTCTTGACTGAGTGCATGTGGCGTGTGCAACACAGGGAAGAGCAACCTGACGCAATCTTGCTATGGCTGGCACTTGCTGCCGCCTCCACCTTGCAAATGACTCCCAGAGAAACTGCGCGCACAGGCACCCGTGTAACAAGAATGGATGGCATCAGTTGTCGAGGCAATGTTGTATTAACAAGGGGAGGCGTGTAGAAGGCGGCGGGGAGTGGGGCGAGGGGGAGGGGGGAGGGGAGACGAACTGCAATTCACAATTCCGCAAGAATATTGCCAATGTTGCATGTGGTCATCACGGGCGGGCATTGTGATGTGCTGTGATAGTGGCAGAATGATGCTGCGCCTCGTGTGGCGGCCGTGGTTGTGATTGATGCCGCGGTCGATGTCCGTGTCTGTCACTCGGCCGCGAAGTCATCGAAACGGACGAGCGGCGTCCCTAATGCCGCCGTGGTTCCCTCTCCATGCATAAATTTGTGGACCGACATCCCGATCTGTGTCGTCGCCGCTCGGAGCAGGTAAAAGTGTCTGCACACATATGGACATAGGCTATACACACACATTCATATACAAACCTATAGTGTGTATGTGAATACTTTTGTTTGTTTATTTGTGTTTATATATATAAATATATATTTATATATACATACATAAACACACACACACACACACACACACACACACACACACACACGCACACACACGCACGCACGCACACACACACACCTACACACACACACACACACACACACACACACACACACACACACACACACACACACACACACGCACGCACGCACGCACACACACACACAGCTAATAAAGAAAAAAAGAAATAAATGGAAGCAAAACCTTCGCTTAAAACCAATATCTCGTCTCGTTCCGCGCCGCCTCGCCCACCTTTCCCGCACGTAAGGCACCCTCCCCCCTCTCCCCTCTCCCCCCTCCCCCCATTCCCACCCCTCCCCTCCTCTCTAGGCCTCTCATTCTTCAAGACCTTGCCACAGACCCCTCATTCCCCCCCTCCCCTCCCTCTCTCTCCCCCTCCCCCCTCCAAACCTCTCTCTCTCTCTCTGCCTCCCTCACCCCAGGACAACGTGCCCCTTACGTATGTGACAATTATGGAAAACTTTCGACTTCACAAATGGAAACTGGTGGGTAGTTCCAGCCGCTGTGGCATGAAAACTTAATTGTTGGTATTCCGAATTGATCTCGCGGGAGACGCTGAGGGCCAAACTTTAGCGGAGACTTGGCACTGTTTTGGAGTCCTCTTGCTTCCTCCCTTCTCCCTCTTCTCTCTCTTCCCTCCTCCCCTCTCACCTCCACACTTCCTCCCTTGTCCCCTTTTCCTTCTTATGCTTTTCCTGCCTCTTATTCTTCTTCGTTTTATCTCCTTCTTCATCTCCTTCTCCTCCATCATCATCATCATCATCATCATCATCATCATCATCATCATCATCATCTTCTTCTACTTCCATCTTCTTCTCCTCCAGCAATCGTCTTTCTCTTCCAATTTCTCCTCAAATCACTCTTCTAATTTTTTTTTCTAACGTCTTATTTCCATTTTCATCTCTTCCTGTTTTTTTTTTCTTTATTATTATAATCATTCTTAATAATAAAACCGATGAATAATTGGTCTCCTCTTTCCTCCCACTTCCTCTTTCCTCTTTTTCGGCCAAAGACTTCTTCAAAGACATTTAATTATTTACTTATTAGGGCCCTTTCAGATGAGCAATATATATGAGCAGAAGGATGAGAAGGGAACAGAACAGCAAAATTAAAACAAAGAAACAAACACGTAATAAAACAGAGAATGAAAACTAAAAGAAGGAAGAAAGAAAGAAAGAGATAGGGAGAGAGAGAGAGAGAGAGAGAGAGAGAGAGAGAGAGAGAGAGAGAGAGAGAGAGAGAGAGAGAGAGAGAGAGAGAGAGAGAGAGAGAGAGAGAGAGAGAGAGAGAGAAAGAAAGCAAGAGAGAAGAAGAGAAAAAGAGAGAGCGAGAGAGGCGAACCACGTGTTTCCAACCGACGGCCTCGATAATCTCGTTACAAAAAACCTGTGCTTCGTCTCCGCCAAGACGAGGCTCACCATCACGCCCCTAATCTATTCCACTCCATTTTCTTTTCCTTCTTCCTTTCTTCCTTTTTGTACATTTTCTTTTCTTACGTCTCTTCTCTTTCTAAAAATCAAAATATGGACAATTATCTTTATCAGCTTCCTGTCCCATTCTATTATCACTATTATCATTAACATAATCATTATCAACATCATCATCATCACCACCACCATCATTATTAATATTGATATAAATATTAATATAGTCATTATCAATATCCTTATCATTATCTTGATTACTATTATCATTATGACAATTATTATTACTATTATCATCATTCTAATTGTTTATATTATTATCACCATTCTTACTATAATCATTATTATAAACATTATCATTATCATTATTATTACTGGTACTATTATCATTATCATCATTATCATTATAACTATTATCTTCATCATGATCATTATCATAATTTTGATTATCCACACCATCACTGCAGTAACTACCGTTTACTACTCATTATCATTACTAATCTAATCATCATTACCATAATATTAAATGACACTCATGTTACTCCTGACAGGGAAAAGGGGCATGAGAAGTATAAGAGGAAAAGAAAAGGATGAAGACGATGAAGAAGAAGAAAAGAAGATGAAAAAGAAGAAGAAGAAAGTGAAAGAAGTAGAAGAGGAAGAGGAAGAGGAAAAGAAGAAGAAGAAGAAGTAAAAGAAGAAGGAAAAGAAGAAGAAGAAGAAGAAGAAGAAGAAGAAGAAGAAGAAGAAGAAGAAGAAGAAGAAGAAGAAGAAGAAGAAGAAGAAAGAAGAAAAGAAGATGAAGAAGAAGAAAAAGAAGAAGTAGAAGAGGAAGAGGAAGAGGAAAAGAAGAAGAAGAAGAAGTAAAAGAAGAAGGAAAAGAAGATGAAGAAGAAGAAGAAAAGAAGATAAAGAAGAAGAAAAAGAAGAAGAAGAAGAAGAAAAAAGAAGGAGGAGGAGGAGGAGGAGGAGAAGGGGAAGCCAAGCGGAGCAAGGCGCCTTAATCATCATAATCACACGTGGGCGCCTGACGGGCATCATACAGGCTGATTACCGCGTCCTGGGAGTGATGTCAGGAGGGTGAAGCAGAGGGGGGAGGGGGGGGAACTCATATATGAACATATGACTCAAGCTACTTACTCTTCGTCGGCTAAGGTGGGCGTACTCTTGCCATTAATCTGTCGCTTTTTTTTTATCCTTTTCTCCCTCTCTCACGTGCCTCTGCCGCCATCCTATCTACCACATAATAATTCATCTTTCTATCAAGCCAATTCCCTCATATATCTGTCTGCATATCCCTCCACTCTGTCTTTTGGTCTGGTCAGACATGCTTACAGTCTAAACCTGCCTGCCCGACAGCTGACTGGTCGACCGCTGACTGATAGCTTGACTTCCTCTATCTCACCCACCCCCTCAACCCCCCCAAGGATCATTCAGACTTGGAACATTCATCACAACCACAAAAGACCCGGATGTGCCTCTCACGCCCACGATGCACCACGTGAAACGAAGATGATGGATTCTGTAACAACGTCCAGGGCTGTCTGCTGCGAGGGAGAGAGAAGAGGAGAAGACACACTCTCGTGCTCCGGCCGACAAGATGTTTTTAATGCTGTAGAAAATTTAAGGCTTGAGCACGAAGTACATTTCAATTATATATCTGAGAGGTGTTTCTGGCGAGTATTTTTCCGGAATTTGTCCGTGCAGTTAATATATATCATGAAAAGCCACAACGTATTAACCTAGGTTCTTCGTATACTGTGGTATTTTTATTCCTCGTGCCTACACAGAATCGTTCGCGTCTATTCAGCACGTAACATAACTCTACGGTGTCCCTATCCATGTTTAACTTACCATGGCTCCAATGACAACGATATAGTAGGGTTCAGCCACCTCATAAAATCCTTAAA
>NC_061852.1:11136631-11144131 GCF_019202785.1 Penaeus chinensis | reverse complement strand
GTGTGTGTGTGTGTGTGTGTGTGTGTGTGTGTGTGTGTGTGTGTGTGTGTGTGTATGTATGTATGTGTGTATATATGCATGTATATTTGTAGATATGTGTGTGTGTGTGTGTGTGTGTGTGTGTGTGTGTGTGTGTGTGTGTGTGTGTGTGTGTGTGTGTGTGTGTGTGTGTGTGTGTGTGTGTGTGTGTGTGTGTGTGTGTGTGTGTGTGTGTGTGTGTGTGTGTGTGTGTGTGTGTGTGTGTGTGTGTGTGTGTGTGTGTGTGTGTGTGTGTGTGTGTGTGTGTGTGCGCGCGCGCGTGCGTGTGTGTATATATATATATAGATAGATAGATAGATGGACAGATAGATAGAGAGAGAGAAACAGATATATTTAAAATTTGCTCTCTTAGTAGAAAGTACAAAGGCGTAAAGGAGAATGACAAATAAGAACAAAACGATAACGGAGGGACTTTTATCAAATAAAAAGAGAACACACAAATTACGAGAGGAGTAAAATGGGGCAATAAACGGAGGAGAAACGAAACAGAACAAAAATAGAAATACCAAATCTGGAAGATAAGGAAGAGGAAGTAGCAGAGGATAAGATTCGGCCAATATAACATAAATAAATAAATAAAAAACGACGATAATAATCATTACAGAAGGTAGAAAACAAAAACAATAAGAGACATAGAGAGATTAAAAGGAACAAGACATTAGAAACACACGATAATAATTCCATACACACAGGAAGGCAGGGGTATGGGATGGGGCATCACATGGGGAAGGAAGGGGGGGGGGGCGAGCCAGAGTGGTGGGGGGGGGAGGGGGGAAGCATTTGAAAGGCGGATAGTTCGCCGTAAATGCTACATGGGCGCGGAGCTATTCGGGGAGTGCAACGTAACTGAGGGGAGGAGGGAGGAAGAGAGGAAGAAAGAAAGGAAGAAAGGAGGAGGGGAAAGATAGCAAGAAGGGAAGGAGGAGTGGCAGGAAGGAAGAAGGGAGGAGGGAAAAGAGAGGAAACAGGGAAGGAAATAAGGAGGAGGGAAAAGACAGCAAGGAGAGAAGATGGAGGGGGGGAAGGGGAAGGAAGGGAAGAGGAGGGGGGAAGGAAGGAGGGAGGGAGGGAGGGAGGGAGGGAGGGAGGAGGAGGGAGGGAGGAGGGAGGGAGGAGGAGGGAGGGAGGAAGGAGGGAAGGAGGAAGGAGGAGGGAAGGAGGGAGGAAGGAAGGACGAGGGGAAGAAGGAGAGGAGATGAGAGGGAAGAGAGCTGAAAATGGACTAAAAAGGAAAGAGATGATAAAAAAGGCATTGGAAGATATAAAGGAAAATGAGAGGAAAAGCGAGAAAAAAAAATCAAAGAAGGAAAAAAGAAATAAAAGAAGGAGAGAAGGAAAGCAATGATGGCAAGGAGATAAGAATGAGAAAAATAGCAAACAGAAGTTAAGATGGGAAGCAGATAAGAGAGAAAGAAAGAAGGCAAGTAAAGATCGTAAGGTGAGAAGAAGAAGAAGAAAAACAAACTAATGATCAAAGGATAACGAATAACAAGTGCGATACCCTGAAAGTCTGATGAAAAGAACTGATAAAATGGTGAAGGAAAGACGGAACAGAAAACTAGGATATACCGCATTAGAGGAGGAAGATTAAAGGAATTGAAACGATACAAAATCGCCTAGAAAATCAGATGAGAAGACGATTAAGAAAAAGAGGAGGAAAAAGAAGAAAAAGAAGAGGAAGAACGGAAAATAATATTACGACACTCCAGTGTTGCCAACAAGGGCCCTCCAGCATTGCCAATCGCGGGCGGGAGCTCCGTCACGCGGCCGGCCTCGGGTCTTCCGAGAGGTAATTAGTTGGTTTAGAATTAATGACGACCTGATAATTAGGCCATCAAGGTCCAAATTTTCCTAACTGCTACTGCCAGGCGATTAATCCCGAGCACACAAAAGGAACGGCCTCGCTCGATTTTCCTTTTATCATCCAAATTAGCGTCTCGGGATCCTGATTAGCTGTTCACAGAAGAAAGGCAATAATAAAAACGGAAGCAAAATAAACAGACTCTCAGGAATTCAGTCTTTAAATCTCAGTCAGTGTCGGCGTTCTCCCTCGTCTCTCCCTCCTCCTCTCTTTCTCTTTCTCACATTCTCTCTCTCTACTACACACACACACACATACACATATATTATATAATCATATATATCATATGTGTGTGTGTGTGTGTGTGTGTGTGTGTGTGTGTGTGTGTGTGTGTGTGTGTGTGTGTGTGTGTGTGTGTGTATAAAAGCAAATACCGTATGCAAAGCCAAATTCAATCAGGGTCAAGTAGCCCTCAGGGTTACGAGCGAGGATCACGTTACTCCTGCAAGAAATATGCGCGGAGCCCGAGGCCCGTAAGCGGCGTTTAACTCCCGCGCGGCCGCCGCTCCCGAAAAAGACGCTCACGCAGCCTAACTCCCAAAGGCGGAGGCGACAGACAGAGAAAAGATAAAAAAGAGAGAGAAAAAAGTTGATAATGTGATGTAGTTAGGAGATAAAGCTTGTCTTTAAGACGGATCACAGTCCTACGTCCGGCCTCTAAAGCGGGTAATTATCCGGGCTAATCAGACGTTCATTTCCTTATTATTATTAATTATTATTGTTGCGTGTTGCAAAAATGCTGTTTGGGGGAAAATCCTTAATTACCAGAACTATGAAGTCCGAGCGATGATCGGTGGGCATCGTCGGCGCTAAATATAGACGCGCGCAAATCACGGTCTTGTCATCTCCTCCGCGCCCGCCTGGCTTCATGCCGGGAGGGTTGTGCCACTTCCCAAGGGGGCTGGGCGGGCGACACAAGCAGGGCGATAATGGGAAGCAAGAAATCGACGATAAAAAGATGTTTGCAAGAGAAAGGCGGAAGGAATGGTGAAGAGGGGGGGGGGGGGGGTTGCAAGGTGGTATAGAGTGACAGGGGACGAAAGGAAAATGTTCACGATTCCAGGGGAGAGGGGAGATGAGAGAGGAAAGAGAAGGGAAACGCGAGAAGAGAAAGATGAGAAGACAAGAGGGTATAGAAGGAGAGAAGATAGGAAGAAGAGAGGAGGATAAATCATAGGCTAACAAAAGAGTAGGCCAAGATACGAGGATCAGGATGAGAGGGAATTTGCGCTCACTGCACCGAAAGTTGCAGCATCAACGGAAAAAATAATAACAACACGGAGAGCGCATTAGAGCAATAATTCAGCGCGTGTTCCTCTTAATCACAGGCGAATAGTTCGACCTATTTAAAAATCTATAGCCACAAGAGACCTTGAAACTTCAAATACACTTAAAAAAAAAAAAAAAAAAAAAAAAAATATATATATATATATATATATATTTTCATTATCATGACCATAACATATTCTCTAGTGCGAGACTGTGGGTGGTGCTGGGGAGGGGGGGGGGGGACAGAATCACACAGTCGTCTAGACGAACTACATTACTTGCTTTTACTTGCTTACATATGCCAGCGGACTGTAGGGATTATGAGGCCGGAGATTATCGCTGCTCGCTCGCTTTACAATGAGATGTAAATGGATAATCCGTTCAGCATCAACGCTCCGAAAAATAAGAAGTTTATAAACACTAAAATATTCAACTCCGGAACACGTTTCACAAAATAAATCGGAATACATTAACATGTAATTTTTGGTTTCTGTCAAGACAATATTCTCAACTTTGAGGAATACATTTTCACAATGAATTCTAATGGAAGGGAATAACTACGATAGTATAATGTAATGAAACATATTCTGACTTGAATTAGCATATGAATTAGCTACCCACATAGCGACTATGATGTGTGTGTGTGTGTGTGTGTGTGTGTGTGTGTGTGTGTGTGTGTGTGTGTGTGTGTGTGTGTGTGTGTGTGTGTGTGTGTGTGTGCGTGTGTGTGTGTGTGTTTATGTGTATTCTCCTTTGAATCTGCGCGGTAATCTAGGTGCTTGTTTGTGTTTCTGAATATATGCGTGTGTACTTCTATCCGTGCATGGGCGTGAGCGTGCGCGCAGGCGTACGCTGCTTGCACCGGGCCACAAAAGGCGCGCCTGGAGGTCACGGCGGCGGCGGCCGAGCGCCGTCCCTCAAAGTACCCGAGCACGGCGGCAACGCCGGAACAGCAGTACGAGTAGCAGCAGCGGCAGTGCTAGTGAATCTCTAATGTCGGGAAGAAAGCCGGCCGGCCATCAAAGAGCCATTCTGTCGGCAGGCGGGCTATTGCCTCGGGACCGCGATACACGCACATAAAACCACAGTTAAAGGGGACTTTAGAGTCAAAATCATTGGCATCCGACCTGTAACTCAGTAATACGCTCGCCCGCTCTGCATATTCATGGAGGGCCGCCCCCGACACTGTCCCAGGCCAACCCGCCATAAAGGACGCGCTTCCCACCCGCCCACCCGCTCCACCTAGGGGGGGGGGGGGCAGAGGGGGGCCGCAGAGGGGAGAAGGATGGCGGCGAGGGGAGACGGGAGGGGCTTTGGGAAGACGGCTGAGGGGAGAGGTGAGACTGGACAAGGAAGGTGACGAGGGGACACGGGAGAGGCAAGATGGGTGAAGAGAGAAGGCAAAGGGAGGAAGGGAGGTTAAGGAGGGAGGAAGGGAGGAGGGGAGACGTGAGAGGGGCGGGGGGCATGCTATTGCTTCCTCCTCCAGCACCTTTCTGTGACCCCAGAGGCTAAAGGGGCGGGAGAGGACACGTTCCCCATTTGTATATATTTTTCCTCCGGTAAGAAGGAGAGAGCTAACAGCTCCACTGATCCTGGTCTCTCGTATTTTTCTTTCTTCCAAATCCTTATTAATCTCTCTTTTTCACTCACGTATGTACTACTTTGTACAAGGTCATACACAAGCAAAATGCATACATATACATACACACATATATACATATATATACATATCTATATCTATCTATCTATCTATATGTAGAGAGAGAGAGAGAGAGAGAGAGAGAGAGAGAGAGAGAGAGAGAGAGAGAGAGAGAGAGAGAGAGAGAGAGAGAGAGAGAGAGAGAGAGAGAGATAAGAGACATGGAAGAAAAATAAATCATCAGATGCAGACAGAACTTGTCTGCCACATAAACAAGGTATCAAAAGAAACAATACATAAACAGACAGCATAAAGCTAAAAAAAAATATGTTTACAAACAAACCAATTAAATACGAACCCGCATCATTACATACATTTAAGCAAACACACACACACTCACACACATACACACACATACACACACACACACATACACACACAACACACACACACACACACACACACACACACACACACCTACTGTACCTACCTATACACGCGCCTAAGATACGAAAGTCACGCAAGTTTTGTTGCCTCATAAAGCCATTTAGTGTTGCTGTGTGGAGCCTAACGACGTGGACCCCCCTTTCCCGTCCTCAGAGTCAAGCAGTTGGATTAAAGTACAAAATAAATAGTTAAAACATCTATAAAAAGGGTAATGGCGCGTGTATTTTCGCACGAACATCGTCCCTTGCGTTTGGGCTCGTGTGCTGAATAAAGTAAATTGATATTATTACTGCTACTACTACTACGAATGCTGATACCACTATTACTACAACAACAACAACTACTGCTACTACTACTACTATTGCTAATAATAATAATGATAGTATCAATAACAATCATCATTATCATTACTATTATAACGGATATCACTGCCAACAAATCGTTAAAATAATGTGCATATACAGACAGACATACATACATACATACATACATATATATATATATATATATATATATATATATATATATATATATATATATATATATATAAAGACAGAGCAAAGAAGACAAAGGAATTAATGGAAAGGACGAGTCTAGAGATGAGAAAATATGTCGAGAAAATTTAAAAGGCAAAGATAAGAGAAAACTCAAAAATAAAGTTGGAAGCAGGAGAGAGAGAAAGAAAAGCCTATATAAATGCACATTGCTTAATCTACTGATTAGCTCCCACCACCTGATGCCTTGACCCTTCCCTTAACCCCTCTTTTATTCGCATTTCGCTTTTATTTGATTTCTCTCTTCTCTCCTCTTTTCTCCCTCCTTTTTGCTTTCTCTTCTCTTCTCTTCTCTTCTTGCTCGTAGCCATCCCTACTCCTCCCTACCCCCCTCCTTGTTTACCCTTGGCAACCTTCTCCCCCACCTCTGCCTGTGCCCCTTCCACCCCATTCCCTTACATTCCCCTTCCCATTCCCCCTCTCTTCCCTGGACCCCTTCAATTTCACAGCCCCTTTCCGCCTTCCTCCCTTTGTCCCCTTCAACTTCCTCTTCCTATAATCCCTCTCCTTCTGCCTATACCGTCTTAGCTTTCTCCCTTTCGCTCCCCCCCCGCCCTCCCTCTCCCTTTAGCTCCCCCCCGCCCTCCCTATCACCGCTCGACCCTTTCCACCAGAGGGTCCTCTAGCTACAGCCCCTTTCCGCCCTCCCTTTCTCCCTCTGTCCCCTTCCTCTTCCTCTTTCTATAACCCCTCTCCCCTCTCCCTAAAGCTGCCTCCAACACTCCTTCTCTCCCTTTCGCCCCTTTCACTATGGGCCCTCTCCTTACAGGTCCTTCCCACCCTTCCCATTTCCTTCGTCTCCTTCAATTCCCTCTTCCTATACTTTCCCCCCTCTCCCGACAGCCCCCTTTACACCCCCTTCCCCCATCCATCACCCTTCAGATCGCCGACGAGACAAAGAGCAGAGACGCTCGCCGTGGAGCCTGTCCATTAGGCACACGGCGATTGGCTCTGTGTGGCTGCTTCTGTCTCTTGTAACCCTAATAACCTTCGCTCTCACTCTAACCTTTCTCTCCCTTCTACAGCCCCCCCTCTCCCCCTTCCTTCTTCTGTCCTCTCTACCTCCCTCCTCCCTCTCCCGTCTTCTGTCCCCTTTACCTCCCCTCACTCTTCCTCTACCCAAACCCCCCCACCCCCTCTTGATCCTCTGACCCTTTGGGATGACACGTTGTGGGAAACTTTTTCCTTTTTTTCCCTCGTATTCTTTGTTTCTTTGTCTTTCTCTTCTTTTTGCTCTGTTTCGTTTTCATTTTTCCCAATTTAATTAAAATTGCCTGTATTCTTTTTTTCGAATTTTCCTTGTTTTTTATCTTCTTTTATCATCATTATCTCCTTCTAATTTCTTACTAGTTCTTCAATTCAACCCTTTTCTCCCTCTCCCAATCCTCTCCTTTTGTTTTCCCATTTCTTCCCTTCACATCCATTCTTCTCCTCTTCATCTCCCCTTCGCACGTGTTCACCTTTTACCAGCTTCTCCCCTTCCCACATTTATCCACTTGGCTCTTCCATTCACTCATTCTGCCTTCGATGCCATCTTCCTCCTCCCTTTCCTTACTGCCAAGACAATGCTCTGCCCTCCTTCGCTTAGGGAATGTTGTTGCCGGTTCCCTTTCCTTTTTGCCTCCCCCTTCCCCCTTTATCTCTCTGTCTTTCTCTCTTTCCTCTCTCTCTCTCTCTCTCTCTCTCTC
>NC_061852.1:11114131-11129131 GCF_019202785.1 Penaeus chinensis | reverse complement strand
CCCCTTCCTCTGTCTCTGCCGCTGCTTCTACCTCCTACTCCTACTCCTCCTTCTTCACCTTCTTCTTCTCCTCCTTCTTCGCCCTCTTCCTCTTCATCTTCATCTTCCTCTTCCTCCTCCAATCATCCTCTTCCTCTTCCACTCTTTTCTCCAATCACTCTCCTCTTCCTCTTACTACTCCCACTCCCACACCTACTAATACTCGTGCTCTTCTTCCTCTTTCAAGCACAAGCAAGGCAGGCCGGTGCGGCCCCCCAGCCACAGGAAGTCTGGATGGCTCCGTCGCTCACAACATTACTTACACTGTCTTTACGATAATATTAATCGTGAAATCACATATTACAAATACTTCCCTAAACGAGATAATGGAGGGGGAGGAGAGGGAAATGATGATACGGGAGGGGGGGAGGGGGGGACGGAGGGATGGGGTGGGACGTGAGGGACGGAAAGATGGAGTAAGGGAGGAAAGGAGGGCACGCGAGGGGGAGAGAGAGAGAGAGAGAGAGAGAGAGAGAGAGAGAGAGAGAGAGAGAGAGAGAGAGAGAGAGAGAGAGAGAGAGAGAGAGAGAGAGAGAGAGAGGGACAAGGAGGAGATAAGGTGGGGAGCGGGGTGTGGGGAATGATAATACGCCATCATAAAGGCGAAGTGTGTGGAACAATTAATTATATTTTGATGGTCGTAAGCGAAGAGAGGAGACGCCACACGCCTGAGAGGGAGGAGGGTGGGAGAGAAAGGGGGGGGGTAGAAAGAAAGAGAGAGAGAGAGAAGATACAGAGAAGATGCAGAGAAGATACAGAGAAGATACAGAGAGAGAGAGAGAGAGAGAGAGAGAGAGAGAGAGAGAGAGAGAGAGAGAGAGAGAGAGAGAGAGAGAGAGAGAGAGGGAGGGAGAGAGAGAGAGAGAAATAATCTCCAGATGTCTTCCACCAAAGATGAATCTAGAGCTCACTTTCTCATTTCACTTCCCTGCTCTCCAAGGACACGATAGGCCTACACGTAAAAGCCGACCTAGAATTGCTTTTTTTGCTTTTTACCATTCTGAGCTTTTTCCCTTAGATTCTTCACAGCTCATATTTCTGATGGAAATACACGAAATAGTCACATAACAACAGGGATGTGGATTTTGCTGCTGCTGCTGATGAGTAGTAGTAGTAGTAGTAGTAGTAGTAGTAGTAGTAGTAGTAGTAGTAGTAGTGGTAGTAGTAGTAGTAGTAGTAGTAGTAGTAGTAGTAGTAGTAGCAGTAGCAGTAGCAGTAGCAGCAGCAGCAGCAGCAGCAGCAGCAGCAGCAGCAGCAGTAGTAGTAGTAGTCGTAGTAGTAGTAGTAGTTGTTGTAGTAGTAGTAGTAGTAGTAGTAGTAGTAGTGGTAGTAGTAGTAGTAGTAGTAGTAGTAGTAGTAGTAGTAGTAGTAGTGGTAGTAGTAGTAGTAGTAGTAGTAGTAGTAGTAGTAGTAGTAGTAGTAGTAGTAGTAGTGGTAGTAGTAGTAGTAGTAGTTGTAGTAGTAGTAGTAGTAGTAGTAGTGGTAGTAGTAGTAGTAGTAGTAGTAGTAGTAGTAGCAGTAGCAGTAGCAGTAGCAGCAGCAGCAGCAGCAGCAGCAGCAGCAGCAGCAGCAGCAGCAGCAGTAGTAGTAGTAGTCGTAGTAGTAGTAGTAGTTGTTGTAGTAGTAGTAGTAGTAGTAGTAGTAGTAGTAGTAGTAGTAGTAGTAGTAGTAGTAGTAGTAGTAGTAGTAGTAGTAGTAGTAGTAGTAGTAGTAGTAGTAGCAGTAGTAGTAGTAGTAGTAGTAGTAGTAGTAGTAGTAGTAGTAGTAGTAGTAGTAGTAGTAGCAGTAGCAGTAGCAGTAGCAGTAGCAGTAGAAGTAGTAGTAGTAGTAATAACAGAAATAATATTAATATTAATAATGACAATAATAATTTAACGATTATAATAACAACAACAATAATAATAATCATAAAATAATAATAGCACTGACCACAATCGTCGAAACAACAGTAACAAAAAATAACAACACAATGAGGAACACTGTCTTAATAACTTTAATATTAATACTAACAATGTTAATTGTAAGCAAATAATATTACCAACAAACCGCTCGTGAAAGCAAACAACTTTGAGAAGTAATTAGATGCATAAGGCCTTTGAAGTTTACGTTCGAGAAATAAATCCCCGAAACGTGTCTTAAACATGTCTCTAGATTCTGCCCAAAGTAAAGAAAGAAAGATAAAAAAAGGAAAGGCATAAACAAACTAGCGATTACTTGTGTGTTTAAGGAAAAGCACGTTACCAAGTGAAAAACTAACAAAAATAATAATAAATAAAAAAAATCCTTTAGTTCCCCACGAAAGATCTGCCTCTCCTTTCGACAAACGCGAGGCAGACAACAGGCGCAAAAAGAATCACAGCGGCATCTAAGGCGAGGCAACAGATACGACATCACACGCGTGGCATCCTTACGGGCGCCCTCGGAGCATTCTCTCGCGGACTTTCGCGCTTTCGGAAGTTAGATTTAGAGTTAAGAGCACCCCGAAAGGAAATGACTACACGTGCATACATACAAACGCTCATACAAACATGCAGACACGTATGTATGTGTGTGCGCACGCGCGTCTCTATTTTAACAGAGAAAGATCATAGGTAGGGGGAGGGAGAAGGGGAGGGGGGAGGGAGAGGGAGGGGGGAGGAAGGAGAGAGAGAGAGAGAGAGAGAGAGAGAGAGAGAGAGAGAGAGAGAGAGAGAGAGAGAGAGAGAGAGAGAGAGAGAGAGAGAGAGAGAGAGAGAGAGAGAGAGAGAGCGCAAAAGTAAGAGCGAGAAAGGCAGCCTCGAGAGCGGGCCCGCCACGAACAAGATCCAAACCAAGTTTCTCACCATAATTCCTTCGCTTTCTTTCCATTATCTCCGCCGTCGCCGCCGGGCCTGGAGAAGGCGAAGGAAGCGAAGAGGGGGAAGAAGCGAAGGAATCCCAAGGAGGTCAAGATGGGCATATCACAAGCAGAGCGAAATCCCCACCAGGTTACGTAATCTCCAGCGAGCTCAGGGAAAGGCCGGTAATGTGGGCGCTAGCGATCTAACTGGCGGCGGGACGATGGCGATGACCGGCGCTAAGGTTCCGACGGAGGCTACGGCGACCGTTACCGTAATGAGGAGGGGTTGTGGGGGGGGGGGGGAAGAGGGGGGAGAAGGGGAGGGGGAGGTAGGGTAGGGTAGGATAAGGTAGGGTAAGGTAGGAGAAGGGGAAGGAGGGTAGGGTAGAGTAGGGTAGGGTAAGGAAGGAGAGGGGAAAGAAGGGGTGGGTAGGAGCAGGGGAAGGGGAGTAAGAGGAAGAGGAAGAGGATGATGAAGAGCAGGAGGAAATAGGAGGGGATGTAAAGGAAGAGTATAAGGGGGAAAAAGGAACGTCCTATTCACACACGGCCCTTTTTTTCCTCTTCCTCTTCCTCCTCATCATCAGCATCAAAATTCCTGTAATCTTTCTCCTCCTCTTCTTCTCTTTCTTCTTCTTCTTTTTCTTTTATTTTTCTCCTTCTTCCTCCTCCTCACGAATTCATTCCTAGTTGCCAACAGATATCACATACACGTGTCTATAATAAGAAAACCTCTAGCGTGAGCAAATCAAATAAAAACAGAAAGAAAATACAGATAAAGACATAACAATAAGAGTTCCTCGCGACGGAACGCCCCCACTGTACCTCCCCCCCTTCCTCCCTCCTTATAACACTCCACTTCAGTTCACTCCACCTGATTCCTCCACCCACCCTTGCTTCCCCCCTTTCCACGCGAGGATAATGGGTCTCTGAACGACCACAACATATTAAGATACATTGTCAAAGAACGTGTCATTTTCATTACAGTCAATCATGTGTAACAAGGTGCATGAACGGTCCTCGTGCACTCACTCACCCTCGCCCCTCAGCCCGCCCACCCTCCCACCGTCGAGTGCTGGGTGGTGGGCGTAGGACAACCGGTGGGGGGAGGGGGTGACTGGTGAGGATGGGGAGGGACCGAGGAGCAGGTGTGGTCCCAGCCCCATTGCAAACACATTTCAAAACAGATTTCGTTTTCTCCTTCTTCGCACTCAACATATTTCATACTCTGTTAAAAAGCACATAAATGACAATACAGAGGAACGATGGAATTATCTACGTCGAGTCCAGCCAACTTCTCGTGAATTATATTTATAAAATAATAACAATCCTGAAAAAAATGGTGATATAAACAGCATAGAGGTACTCACCGATCAGCCGCTCCAACGATTGGGTAAGACGACCTGTCGGGTTTGTTACTTACGCTTTTACAGGGAGACAAAGAACATCCAGACATGCATAAACACCTAAGAAGAGAGAGAGAGAGAGAGAGAGAGAGAGAGAGAGAGAGAGAGAGAGAGAGAGAGAGAGAGAGAGAGAGAGAGAGAGAGAGAGAGAGAGAGAGAGAGAAAGTAAGAGAAAGAGAGTAAGAGAAAGAGAGTAAGAGAAAGAGAGTAAGAGAAAGAAAGTAAGAGAAAGAGAGTAAGAGAAAGAGAGTAAGAGAGAGAGAGAGAGAGAGAGAGAGAGAGAGAGAGAGAGAGAGAGAGAGAGAGAGAGAGAGAGAGAGAGAGAGAGAGAGAGAGAGAGAGAGAGAGAGAGGAAAAGAAAGTTAAATTGAGAGAGATACGAGAGAAAATAAAGAGAGTAAGAATGAAAGAGATAGAAACAGACAATGAACAAAAGGGAGAAAGAGAGAGAGAGGAAAAGAAAGAGTTAAATTGAGAGAGATAAAGTGAGAACGAGAGAAACAGAAAGAGAGAGAGAATGAAAGAGACAGAAAAAGACAATGATCAGAAGGGAGAAAGAGAGAGACAGGAAAGAGGAGAAAGAGCGAGAGAGTGATTCATGCAGCAGCCCACGGCAGACAGAACACATAGAGCAGCGTCACTAACGTCGTACAACGAGCCATGACCCGAAAATCGTCGGGTTCCCAGACATTTTCGATCCCCGGAGGTCAATATATCTTTGAAAAAATGTCTCGCATTTGTGAAAGCACTCCATCCGCATCGACCGCGGACGCGTATTTTAGTGTTATCTTTCTTATTCCTTTCTTTATTCTACTTTATTTTCTTTCCTCAAATACACCCTTACTCGCCTGCTTGCTGCTACTCGTTGTACATGCTATGACGTTGCTGGCTGCTGCATGAACGAGGACACTTAACATCTAGGAACGTCGAGCGTGCACAGCCAAGGATCGTGTTGTCTCGCAGGCACTACGACATCAAGGTGAGGATACAGCTAAGGAAGGACAAGGAGGTCATGCATGGCCGGAGAGGGAGGACAGGAGGGGGGGCGGTCACAAGCGCCGAGCTGCTATGGATGGGGGCCGGGGCGGGAGGGGAGGGAAGGAGAGGCAGAGGACGGGTGAGGGAGAGAAAAAAAAAGAGGTAGGACCTCGGATGGGGAGAGAGGGGGGAGGTGAGGGGGAGGCAGAGGAGGGGAGAGGAAGGAAGAGCAAGAAGGCCGCCATGCACACAACACAGACAACCTTACATGGAGCGGCCATGGCGGCGGTGTAGGGCGGGACCACGCGACACGGGGGGTGCGGGGGGTACCACGCCTGCTGCTGCTGCTGCTGCCGTGCTGTTGCTGCTGCTGCTTGTGGCTGCTGCTGCACACGGATATGCTGCTGCTGTGGGGGCCTTGCGGTGCCCGCCACACCAGTGCCCCCCCACCCGTGGCACGAGCCCGCAGGAGCCCACCCGGACCACCACAGGGTCACGGTGACGGGGCCTCGCGGGGAAGGATTGGGGCAGCAGGAGGGGGACGCGGGGCGGCGGGGGGAGGGCAGCGCACAGCTCACCGGGGGGAGGAGGGCGGGGGTCAAGGGCGCGTGGAGGGCGAGCTCCACGAGAGAGAGAGAGAGAGAGAGAGAGAGAGAGAGAGAGAGAGAGAGAGAGAGAGAGAGAGAGAGAGAGAGAGAGAGAGAGAGAGAGAGAGAGAGAGAGAATCAAAGGGAGAAAGTCAAAGGAAAACGAAAGTCAGCGAAGCGCCGAGGAGAGGCAGAGAGTCCGTCGGGGCGAGTCTCGGTGACAATGACAAGAGGGCGAGGGAGCGTGGACGGAGCCAGAGGCGGGCCAGGTCACGCCAGGTCGAGACGCCGCGCCGAGGATGCCACTCGGAGGGCCACGCGCGCTTGCGACGAGCTCAGTCGTGGGCGAGACACGAGCGAGCTGGACTATGACGGTGATTACGAGTCTACGATTAACTATAAGAAAACAGGTACGGACACTTGGTTTCCCTTTATTGTTTTACTTAATGTTATTATCTTTCTTTTTGGTCCACGCGAGTCAGTGGCTAGGCAGAGAGAAAAGCCCAAGAATAATCCGGAAGCCGACGGTCTCTACACACCAAAACGGGGGTGTCTAACATCCCATGAAATTAATGAAAACTGTAGATTATATCTGACTTACGCTAAGGATTGAAAAGATATTGTAAATATTCGAGGGAGAGGAATCCACGAGACTCGCTCTCAGCATCACTAGATGTACCTAACTATAACGAGGGAAAATCTACATCTCATTCGCCTAATATCTTCTAATCAAACGGAGAGAGAACTCTAAGTTGCAGTGAAAATGCACTCGGGGAAAGTTCGCCACGCGAGAGGCGCTGAGGGTGCGGGCTCGACGAGGAGTGCCTCGGAGTGCCCCTGAGAGTGCCTTGGCGGTTGCTCCAAGCAGTGCCGACTAGTACCCGGAATTGGACGCACTTTTGCCTCTAAGACGCGAATCAAAGGGCTGAAACAACGTAAGACAATTCTCGAGAATACTGAGGACAAAGTATGTAGGGCGGGACGAGAGAAAGAGAGAGAGTTCAAGGAGCAAGAAAGCTCGTGAACATTCAAGATGGTTGACTTTGGGTCACGAACACCAGATCACACAGTCCGGGTGTCCCGTTAGGCCGAAGCCGGGGCCACGTGAGCCTTTAAACCCCTGCGAACGGTATCAAATGCGGGCTCGTCGACCTGGCAGGGACGCGGCCCTGGAATGCAAGGAGAGGGAAATCCGAGAACGCCGACGGGAAGAAGAGGAGGAGGTTGCGTGTGAGAGACTCACAAACCACGGAGGGAAGAAGACGAAGGAAGAAGAGGAAAAATATGATGATTGAGAGAGGAGGAGGAGGGTGAGGAGGGTGAACCAGCTGTTGGGCAGGTGTAGGGGGAGGATGAGCCAGCTGCAGGCAGACAGGGCAGGTGGTCCACACAGATGCAACACTGGACACGTCACCACCTAAACACCACATTCCACAGCTACATACCTGCAAAGAGAAAGAAAAGACAAAACATTAATAAACCTCGATCAAGGAAACCAACACGATCTTAAGATACACACACCATAACATAAACACACATCTCTTGCGATGCGCATAAAACACAGGTAAAACCCCGCCACAACGCCATTAGCACGTGCCATTAAGAAATAATCGCGAACAAAATACCCGGGAATCAACGCCGCGACACAATCAGCTGCAATTATTCGACAGTTACACCCACCGGCCCGCTAATTATCGCCTGTTTACGCCCGCCACGATACTCCCGTCGCGGTCAGGCGGCCGGGATCAGGTCGCAGCCGGTGACGTCAGAGGGGAATTAACACCAACAGCGTTTATTCCTGCTTCCTTCGTTATAACGGCGGCCTCACGTAAAAGGAAACACAACTATAAAAGTATTGCTAAATAGCCTAACTATTTTCAGATGTGTTTGTCAGGCGCACCAAATACCCTGTAATAAAGTAGTAATAAAATGTAATTGCTGTCTTGTTATTTACCTATGGGGACTTTTATGTTCATCTCTACGGTTTTAATCCAGCGTGTATTCACTTTAAAACGCTTCACTGTTTCGTGAAGGAACAACGGCAATACAAACAATATTATGTCTGCATATGTACACGTGCACACACAAAATAAATGCAGGGGGGGGGGGGGGAGGGAGGAAGAGAGAGAGAGGAAGAGAAAGAGGAAGAGAGAAAGAGGAAGAGAGAAAGAGAAAGAAAGAAAGAAAGAAAGAGGAAGAGGAAGAGGAAGAGGAAGAGGAAGAGAAAGAAAGAGAAAGAGAGAGTGAGAAGAGAGAGAGAGAGAGAGAGAGAGAGAGAGAGAGAGAGAGAGAGAGAGAGAGAGAGAGAGAGAGAGAGAGAGAGAGAGAGAGAGAGAGAGAGATCCACATACCTATAGACAAGACATTAATAACACAGAGTATATGTATCTATGTGAAGGTTTGCATGCCCTGGGGGTGGGGGGGTACAAGTCCGTGGGTTTTAATGTCGGCGAGTACACTTTTATGTGCATGCTACGTCGTTACTCTGTCACAATTTGCTCAATTCTGAAAAAAAGCCTCGTCTGTTTTATCTCTTTGGGAATACTAATACCTCTATTATTTTTAAGATAACTACCCGAGCCAGCATGCATGATTCATTTAGATCTCACAGGTTTCCATTTTTCTGATCTTTTTCTCTCCCTCTTCTCCCCCCCCCCCCCACTCGCTCTAAGAAACATAACAAACAACACAACGATATGAATTAAACCGTCCATTCAGCATACACATTATTCAAGCGATTCTAATTCTTTATTAATTGTCTATTCATGGAATTCAACTCGCTGACTCTGCTTATCAGTGAGAGAGAGAGAGAGCATCGTAGTGCGTTCTTTAAATAGCCTTGGGAGGAGGAGGAGGATGAAGGTGACGATGCAACGATAATGGTGAACAATGTTGAGGTTGATGATTGGTGATGATGATGGTGATAGTGATGATGGTGATGATGATGGTGATAGTGATGAGGATGATGAACCATACACTGATAACTCCGATGGTCCAGCAGATGATGGTGACTGCTGCTGCTGCTGCTGCTGATGTGATGATGATGATGATGATGATGTTGAAGATGGTGATGAAGATGATAATATGATGGTGATGATATTAATAATATAATGAAGATGACGATGAAAATGATATGACGATAATGATATGAAGATGATAATGATATAATGATGAAGATGACAATGACAACGACGACGACGACGACTACGACGACGATGATGAAGATGACGATGATGACGATGATGATGATAATGATGACGATGGTGCTTAAAAACAAAAAAGCACATATACACAAAACGACCAAAGAGCTCATTTCAAAACTTCACATAACTCATACCTATGCAACATGTATAAAAAAAATGAAACCCCGAAGCAGCTGCATCCCCGCCCCTGGCCCTTGCAACCACACGTGCAAGGGCGTCAAGCGCATGCAACGCGCGCCTTGCTTATCTCCGAGCTTCAGTGTTCCTTAATAGACATTGAGCCGTGTTTAGTGGGCCCTTGATGAGCCTCGCCTGCTTTACTCTCGGGTAATTCTTCTCGACCAGTGCCACTGTGACTCGCCTTCCTCTCTTTCTGTTCTCCTTTTCTCTCTCTCTCTCTCTTTCTTTCGCTTTCCGCGGTATCTATTCCTGATTTTTCCCTGGATTTTCCCTTCGTCACTTCTCTTGACTGGGTTTTCCCGTCTCTTTTCAATCTATTTTTCTCTCTCTCTCTCTGACCTTCTCTATTTTCTGATTATTTTTGTCTAGTGCCTTTTCTCTCTTTTTCATCTATGTTTTCCATATCTTATTTTTCTTTCCCTTTTCGTTCTCTCATTCTCTTTTCCTTTTCCTTATCTAGCCATTACTGATTTTCCTTAAACTTCCATTCCATTTCTTTCCCCCTCCCTCCCTTCCTCCTTCTCTATATACACCTCAATCTTTTTTTTCCTTCTCCCCCCTTTTCTCTTTTCTTTCCCCTTCTCTTTCCCTTTCCCTCGCTCTCTCTCTCTCCCTCTCCTCCTCCCTCTCCCTCTCCCTCTCTCCCTCTCTCTTCCCTTCTCGCTCTCGCCTCTCCGCTCTCTCGCTCTCGCCTCGACTCGCTCTCCCTATCCCGTCTCCCTCTGCTCCCCTCTCCCTCTCTCCTCTCCCTCCCCTCTCCCTCACCTCTCCCCTCACTCCCTCTCTCCCTCTCCCTCTCCCTCTCCTCCCCCTCTCCTCCCTCTCCTCTCCCTCCCCCTCCCCCTCCTCCCCCTCCCCCTCCCCCCCTGTCCCCCTCTCTCCTTCACTCACCCTCCTGAAGACCCCGTCGGTCGCCAAACAGCCGTCAGCACATTCCTCCCATTGCTGCCACCATTCCCTCCCCCTTCCCCTTGCTTCCCCCTCCCCTTCCCCCATACCCTTTCCACTTTCCTTGCCCCCCCCCTTCCCCAATCCCCCTCCTTCCTTTGCTCCCCCTCCCCTTCCCCCATTCCCTCCCCCTTCCCTTCCTCAATTCCCTTCCTCAATTCCCTTCCCCCATTCCCTCCCCCTTCCCGTGCTTCCCCCATTCCCCCTTCCCTATTCTTCCTTCTACCCTTCCCCCCCTCTCTCCCACTGGATTACATCGTGAGAAAGGGGGGAGGGGGCGAGGAAGGAGGAGAGGAATAAAATAGAGAACGATGATAAATATCTAAATCAATTCTCGCACGTCACGTCTATAACTTCGGATGTTATGTGGCTCTGGTTTCTATATTCCAGACGTACACACAGACTTACAAACACAGACACGAGTTTACATACACAGACGTTTACAGACACAGGGGTTTACATACACAAGGGCTTACATACACAGACGTTTACAGACACAGAGGTTTACATACACAGACGTTCACAGACACAGGGGTTTACATACACAGACGTTTACAGACACAGGGGTTTACATACACAGACGTTCACAGACACAGGGGTTTACATACACAGACGTTCACAGACACAGGGGTTTACATACACAGACGTTCACAGACACAGGGGTTTACATACACAGACGTTCACAGACACAGGGGTTTACATACACAGACGTTCACAGACACAGGGGTTTACATACACAGACGTTCACAGACACAGGGGTTTACATACACAGACGTTCACAGACACAGGGGTTTACATACACAGACGTTCACAGACACAGGGGTTTACATACACAGACGTTTACAGAAACAAGGGTTTACATACACAGCCGCTCTAGGACGCAGACGTTCTAGGCACAGATATCCAAAGATAAAGGCGTTTAAAAGACACACACTCAAAATCACACTGAGTCATGCAGACACGCGAGAAAATAAGATAAAGACAAAAAATTTCACCGACTGATCACAAACATCAAGCATTATATATGAAGTAGACAAAGTCAGACATTCCTAAACATGTACAGTTTATCGAAGTAATGTATGCGGGCTCTGCAGACATCCATTTCTTCCACTGATTGTGTTTCTATTCATGAGTTAGCCAGTCTGTGTTTAAATAGACCATGAGTACTACTTCAAACCACAAAAACCCTACAAAGTTAAAATACAGGGTGCCTTTCTAGAAAAAATTGAATAAAAATGAATATTTTCACTGCACTTAAAATCGCGTCAAATACCTCTTATTGACAGTAACGATGTTCTTCGTCATTTATGTTTTAACGTAGAGTGCCTTCCTCCTATACTGTAACCGTACTGAGCCCCTGCTAAAATTCAAACGCAGAACTTCCTCACAAAATCCAATTCTAGAACGTTCAGCTCCGAAATTTCGCACGCAGAATGACCACCTCCAAACAGCACACAGACTCACTTCAACGTCTGTGGCCTCCCCACGCCAAGGGAAGCAGGGCTGGCCGGACCACCGTGCAAACACGTTCGTAATAAAAGCCTACGAACCTAAAGCGACGTAAAATATAAACACACCGAGCCTCAGCAAACAATAACAATTAATAACAGCAGGCACAAAACTCGCCGTCATTAATCATAAGCCGGTGTAATTAAGCGGTGGCCAGGTAACCCAACAATACCTGGTGGATATTGACGAGCCCGTGGGAGCCCCCGTGCTGGCGTCCGGGCGCGCCCACGAGGCGGAGGGAGGGGTGTACGTAAATAAATCTGTATGTGTGCGTGCAAGTGCGTTCATGCGCGTGCGTACATGTGTGCGGTCCGCATATGAGGCAGCACATGCAATCAAAGGTTTATTAGCGTAATCCCTTGCCAGTCGTGGCGGGTCGCGGCACGGACAGGGCGAGTGAACGGGAAGGAGAGGGAAGGGAAGGAAAAAGGGGAGGTGACATCAGATGGCTGTTTCTGCATTCTTAGTTCTTATTACATTTATGTATCTTTATAATCAGTTTTTGATTGCTTGTCTGACAGTGTACGTATACAAAATATACAACTGACGAATTAATATGTAGAAGATGGAATTGGTGACAGATAGTTTTATAAATGTAAGTATATATATATGTGTGTATATATATATATATATATATATATATATATATATATATATATATATTTGTATGCATAGAGGTATAAGGGTATAAACACACACACACAGACACACACACACACACACACACACACACACACACACACACACACACACACACACACACAGAGAGAGAGAGAGAGAGAGAGAGAGAGAGAGAGAGAGAGAGAGAGAGAGAGAGAGAGAGAGAGAGAGAGAGAGAGAGAGAGAGAGAGAGAGAGAGAGAGAGAGCCCAGACCAACGTTCGCGAGGGACCAAGGCCCGCGCCGCACGCCCCGTCTTGCAAAGGGCGGGTTATTATCCCTCTGGCCCCGGAAACAGGCCCTTGGTCTCCGCGCCAAGTGAACGTGTGGGCCCCGGGGCACGCCGTTTGCGTTTGTTGGTCTGCCGATTGATTCACGTTCGGCGCTTCAGCGGAGTGTGTGGGGTTTAGCTTTTAATTTATTTACGGATATATCTTAACCAGTGATCTAAATATTATTTGTTTTCTTACAATTTTATCCTCATTACGAGTTGTTAGTGCGTGTGCTACGTGAGTGCGTGAGCGAGCTTACGCGTATGCCTGCGTGCCTTTATGCCGTTCCTGTACGCGACTACATATACACATCTGAGCACACATGTGTACATCGTATGTGTGGCGTGTTTGTTTATGTGTGTGCACGAGGGTACGAAGGTGGAGTAGCCCCCCCCCCCCCTACCGGCCATAAAGCCTCAGGCGGGACATTGAAACTTGGGCCTCTATAAACACACTTCAGGAAATGGGAGGTGTTAACGGCCTACCAATGACGGAGGGAGAGTGCGGACGCGCGCGCTCGCTTGTGATGGGGCGAAGACGAAGAAGGGAAAGATGAGAAAGGAGGGGAGGAGGTAGAAGGGAGGGAGGAAGGGGATGAGGATGAGAAAGAGCATGAGGAGGATATGGGTGAAGATGAGGATGAAGATTATGATGATGTTGTCAGCAGAAAAAAAAGAGAAGGAAGGCGACAGAAGCAAAAATGCATAGAAGTGAGAAATGATTAAGCAATCCAATCCCGAAGTCGATAAGGCAGTCCCATGAGGCGACGAAAAGGACGGCCCAATGGCGGTGAAAAGGACAAGACTCACCCTCTCTCCTCTGCTTCCTTTTATCCTTCTATTTTTCCACTTCCTCTTTCTTCCCTGCTTCGCCCTCCAGGAACTATTCAATAAGCTTCGAAAGGTTTTCGTCACCAACACAATGAGCTTTCGATCCCCCGCCCGCTCTCTCTCTCTCTCTCTCTCTCTCTCTCTCTCTCTCTCTCTCTCTCTCTCTCTCTCTCTCTCTCTCTCTCTTTCTTTCTCCTTCTTTCTCTCTCTCTCGCTCACTTCTCTTCCGTCTTAACATTATCTTCTTTCTACCCACTCACTAACTCCCACCTCACTCTCACTCATTCTCATTCTCACTCTTACTCTCTCACTCTCTCCCTCTCTCCCTTCCATCCCGCGTGTTCAATAAACCTTCAAATACCCCCCCCCCCCTTTCTCCCAGCCTCCGAGAGAGAAGGCCACAGCATGAACTCCCGCCAAACACTTCAATAACTCTTCCCAAGTACATTCTCCTCGTTGCCACCCCCCCCCCCCCCTTGGCGCCCTTCCCCCTACCGCCGAGCACATGTTATCTCATATTTGTCAAGATGTCTCTAAGAAGTCTCTAGGCAAATACTTGTGACATACTTAGGTTTGAGAGCGTTGATGAATGTTTTATTTATCATTATTTTTGTTTTCGTCTGGCTTTGGTGGTACACCTCTCTCTCTCTCTCTCTCTCTCTCTCTCTCTCTCTCTCTCTCTCTCTCTCTCTCTCTCTCTCTCTCTCTCTCTCTCTCTCTCTCTCTTCTCTCTCTGTCTCTCTCTCTGTCTCTCTCTCTCTCTCTCTCTCTCTCTCTCTCTCTCTCTCTCTCTCTCTCTCTCTCTCTCTCTCTCTCTCTCTCTCTCTCTCTCTCTCTTCTCTCTCTCTCTCTCTCTCTTTCCCTTTCTCTCACTTTTTTTTCTTTCGTCCAAGAGTGTCCTAAGGCAACGTCTCAAGGAAAGGATTCCCACAAGTCCTTAATGCAGGAGGGAGAGTCACACAAGTCTCTGAAGGAAGCGACTCAATGTACTGTTTCTGACATGTGATGAGCCGGAAGGAGAGAGCGCTTGAGTCTGGAGCTTCAGATTTTCTCTTTTATTTCATCATCTTATATATTCATGTATTACTATTCTCCTTTATATTTATCACCGTTGCATTATGATTCGAGATAATAACATTGTTCTCATGCTCATCATCCGTATTTTGTCAAAAATAATTTCTGTAAGTATTGTTAGCATTTACACTGCGCAATCCTCCCTTCCATTCTTAGCCGATTTCACTCTGTTTCTTGTTCTTGCTCTTGCTCTGCTTCTTCTTCTCTTTCTTTGGCTCCTTCTACTTATCATTATACTTTTCCTCTTTCCAGCCTCTCTTATTCTTCTCTTTATTTTTCTTTCTATTTTTTCTTTTCAACTTCTGTCCCATTTTTCATTTTCTCTTTCTTTAATTTTCCCCTTATTTTATTCTTCTCCTTCTCCTTCCCCCTTTCTTTCCCAATCTACTTCCTCTTCCACCTCCTCTACCCTCTTCTCCACCGTCCCCAACCCCTCCCTTTCATCCTCCACCACCTCTGCCCACCCCCTTTCATCCTCCACCACCTCTCCCTCTCCC
>NC_061852.1:11091631-11094131 GCF_019202785.1 Penaeus chinensis | reverse complement strand
CCCTCTCCCTCCCCTCTCCCCTCCCCCCCCCTCCCTCGCCATATCGCGACTTTTTTAGAAAAAAAAACCCAAATTTGGGGGCAATTTGTGATGGCTGCCATCCCTCGCCCTCTCGGCCTCGGCTCCTCTCGAGTTCCTTTCGCCGAGTGTGGCGAGAAGGAAGCAAGAGGCCGGCGATAGCGTGGAGGAGCGCTTTCGAAGGAGGGAGCGCCGTGATTGGTCCTCGTGGCCGTAGCGGAGAAGGGGCCTTTGGTAGCGGGGGTGGAAAAGCGCTAAAAACACTTTTTTCTTTTGGAAATTTTGGGCGAGGCTGGCTTGCGGCGGAAGAGGGCCTGTCTGGCGGCGTGGCTGGATGGAGAAGGAGCGGCGTTGTGGCGGAGGGTATGTGTGGCAGCATGAATGACATGCTGGCCGCAAATTGTGGCGAGCGTGTCATTCATGCCCACATCGAGCGGCGCGGGAGACAGCACTTCCCTCGGGCTAACGCAGCATAAAATTGAATATATGAAGCTATTACCAGCAGCCAGCCAGCCAACCCCGCCCGGCCCCCCTGCTCACCCTGCTCGCTCTCCCTCCACCTCGCCCTCCTTCTTCCTCAATACCTTTCCCTCGCCATTATCGCCGGGGTACCTTGCCCTTCCTCCTTGCAAGAATACCCCCCCCCCCTTTCCTCCAACCCTTCCTTCCTTCCCCTCGTTTTCCCCTTTCCCTTTCCCCCTTTCCCGCTCCTTCTACCGACCTGGGTTATAATAACAACCCCAGCCAGCCTCGGCACATAGCCAAATTATGGAAAACAAAAAGGGGGACGGAAAAAATTTTCAATGCCACCAAAACGCGAAGAAACCCCCCCCCCCATAACTTTCTTCATCAATGTGGCGGCTCTGAATGGCATTCTTCGAGACAGGTGTCGCGACGGTCAACCGCGGCTAGGAGGGGGAGGGAAGGAGGGAGGGAAGGAGGGAGGGAGGGAGAGAGGAAGGGAGGGAGGAAGGGAAGGAGGGAGGAAGGGAAGGAGGGGGGGAAAAAGGGGGAAGGGGGGAAGGGAAAGGGGGGGGAAGGGAAAGGGGGGAGGGAGGGAAAGGAGGAAAGTTGGGTAAGAAAACATAAAAGTTGGGGGGCAGGAGCGAGGAACCGAGGAAACGAAGAATCGGGGGGGGGGGGGGAGAGAGGGGAGAGGGGAGAGAGGGGAGAGAGAGAGAGGGGAGAAAAAAGGGGAGGAGAGAGGGGAGAGAAGAGGAGAGGAGAGAGAGAGAGATAAAAAAAAGAGAAGATTCCAGAAATCCAAAAGACAAGGAAAGGCAAAGAGGAGGCAAGGGGGGGGCAGAAGTCCTTTCCCCCGCCCCCTTTGCCAAAGTCCCTTTCCCCGCGAGGGGCCTCCCCCCCCCCCCCCCCCTCCCCCCCTTGGCCCTTCTTGCCCTTCCCCTTTCACAAAACAAACCCCCCCAAAGATTCCGTGATATCCTTTGAAGGCTTTTTATCGGCGGCGTGAGCAGGGGGGACGTTTTTTCCTCCTCAAATAATTTTTTAATTTTTAAAAAAATAATAAAAAATAAAAAAAAAAAAAAATTATAAATAATTTTTTAATAAAAAAAATAAAATAAAATTTTTTTTAAATAAAATAATAAAAATAAAATAAAAAAAATAATAAAATAAAAAATAATAAAATAAAAATACATAATAATAATAATAATAATAATAATAATAACACTAATAACAATATTAATAATCATAGCTACTGCAGCCATAATCATTAGCAATTGCATCAGCATCCAAATTAGAATGACCATCACTAATATCACTACTATCACAAATACTGATCTGCCACACGATTCAAACTACCATTCAACAATTCTCTTCTCCACGATCTAAGTAACAGAATTCCCTCAATTATCAGGTCTGACACCTATCTGGCAAATATCACTAATGCTGGGTAAGATATGCCTTCGCAATGGTACAGTCACCCCTCAAACGTTGCATTTTGGGGACCTTCTGACCCCAATAAATTTGACGGAAATATTTTGGACTTCGGCGGCTGCAGGATAAGCGGGTAAAATCTACGGCCCCTGCCAGCCATATTTCACTTCTTCCAGGTCTCATATCAAATGTATTAATGCTTTTCCACGCCCAAGCTATATGCCGGCATGGCAGATGAGTAGATAAAGGACTTTGCAATTGTTTCTTTCTTTGAACTGATGAATTACTTATCATAACAATGTTATAAGCTAAAATCCAAATGTAATACCACTATGTAATGTTATGACCATGCATTTAATGTACCACAGCTTGCCCACGCCTGTGCAGTTAGCTGGGGTGATAAATAAAGGACTAAATCTAAATCTAAAAAAATCCAGGTCGGTTCCCAATGAAATACCTGGAAATTTCACCCAAATGGGAAGCTATTGTCTTATTAATCTTTGTAGCGCTTCTTTTTTCAGAAATCTGCGTAAGAAATTAGAACAAAAATAAATAAACAAATACATAAATAAATCAATTCAAATTA
>NC_061852.1:11076631-11081631 GCF_019202785.1 Penaeus chinensis | reverse complement strand
ATACATACATACATACACACACACACACACACACACACACACACACACACACATATATACATACATACTTGCTTGTGTCAGCCATACGGGGGAGTACACATGGCGACAAACTGCATGAATATGTAACACTAAACCATTTCTGTCTCCACTACCGGTCCCGATAACGGCGCCTTAGACCGGTTTAATGGCTCGGATGCCAATACAATCCAAGCTTTACTATTTCTACCTAAAATATTCTCATGAACGCATGACCTTCTCGCATAAATCTTGTACCATGTCGTAAAATGCACGAAATTGAGAAAGGAAGGAGAGAGAGAGAGAGAGGAAAAGGGAGGGATACAGTAAACAGATGCAGGAAGAAGAGAATGAAGGGCCGAGAAGAGACGCAGAGAGAAAATAAAGGGGGGAATTATTTTTATAAATGAGAGAAACTAAATGAGAAGATAAATGAAGAAATGAGAAGATAATAAAAAGAGAAAATAAAAGAGAAAAGGAGAGAAAAGAGAGGAAAAGAGGAAAAAAGGGGGAGATGAAATAGAGAAATTGAAAAATATATAAACACACACGCAAACTTTCCCTCGTCGGTCCAATACCTTTCTTTGCGAGACAAAAATACGCGGATATTGAGGAAGGAAAAGTTCGAGAAGGAAGTGAAGGACGGGGCGGGGTAGAAGGGGATACGGGGGGGAGGGGGGGGTCAAGGGCTTGCTGGACAAGGAGGGGATGGCAAGGGAGGGGGAAGGAGGATCAAAGACCTCAAGGATCAAACATATGCTCGGCTGCCCGCGCGCGCGCCAGCACATCCGCTCCAGCTGCTTCCCCCATTCCGCCATCGGCTTCCTCTCTCCACACACCTGATAAGGAGGGCGAAGGAGACAAGGGAGGGAGGAGAGAGGAGGACACGTGTTGGAAGGAGGACAGGGACGGAACGAAGGGAGGGAAGAGTGGGGAAAGGAGAAAGATTCAAGAGAAGCATGGCGAAGCAGGAAGAAGAGGGGAAAAAGGGGAGAAGGAAGATGAGAAACAGGAGGAAGGGAAGACAAAGGAAGAGGAGAGAGAGGAGGAAGAGGAAGACGTGAAGACATGAAGGAAAGGAAGGCGAGGAGGAATAGAAGAGGAGGAGGGTGACAGAGGAGGCTGAAGAAAACGACGACAAGGTTAAAGACGAGATTAATGCCAATAAGACGACGATGCGGTGACAAGGGCAAAAACCACAACCGCATAAACATACCAAAATACAAGGTAACAACCCTAAGGTAACAGCCCTAAGGTAACAGCCCTAAGGTAACAGCCGTAAGGTAACAGCCCTAAGGTAACAGCCCTAAGGTAACAGCCCTAAGGTAACAGCCCTAAGGTAACAGCCCTAAGGTAACAGCCCTAAGGTAACAGCCCTAAGGTAACAGCCCTAAGGTAACAGCCCTAAGGCCTACACACCGATTCCGAGATCCGCCAGCAGGGTACCCAAGCGCCGAGGTACAAAACGCGCTCCATTTCCAATCATTCAGATAAATCTCGCGTTCCCCCTTTTCCGCTGTTCTCCTCTGCCGCCCATTAGACACCCGGGATTGGCGCTGCAACCGTGAAACTCCAATAAGCGCAAGCAGCGGTGTAAAATGTGTCACGGGTTTAGAGTTTTATATATTTTTTGTCACGCGCGAGAAAAACAGCGAATCCATATGGATTATTCCTTTTTGAAACTCAGCCCACGCACACATACACACACACACACACACACACACACACACACACACACACACACACACACACACACACACACACATGCATGCACATACACACACACATACACACACACACACACACACACACACACACACACACACACACACACATTAATCCACATGTAACCTGGAGGAAAGTGCGGTGGCCTTCTCAGACGCTCCTGTGGGAAGACGCAGCATCTTGGCCACCTCCTCGCGCAAACTTCTGACAACAACGTGGGCAAACTTCGCTTCTAAATCAAACCACTTTTCAGTGCGCGCCTTGGGGAAGGGGGAGGGAGGGCTGGGGGAGGGATGGGAGGGGGAGGGGGAGGGGGAGGGGGAGGGGAGGGAAAAGGGATGCAAGTGGCTGTGTGTTACGCATAAATACTTACATTTAATATCGGGATTCTGAGAGACTGTGGTGGAGAATAGGAAAACTAGATAAATAGACAGAAATGCATCCATAGGTATGTTAATAGACATTCAACCACACACATATACATATTAACACACACACACACACACACACACACACACACACACACATACACGCGCGCGCGCACGTTTGTGTGTTTGTTTCTGCGTCTGCATTTGTTTGTCTATTTGTGTTTGTGAGTGGCGCCGTGTGCCTATGGACTTCCTTTTGCATGCGAGCATCCCTGCTCATAAACTTGTGCATGCATGTGTGTGCATTTGTGTGCGTGTGCAAGGAGCAGGTGATTTGAAGGGAAAATCTCAGAGAAAAACGCCAGGGATGATAAAGAGCGACGGCAAGAAGGTGCTAGACGTTACTGTAATCAGAACGAAGAGGGGGAGAATGAAACCCAAAAGATTTCGGCGAATAAAAAAATTAAAAAAACACAAACATAGACCAAAAAATGCAACCTACTCTTTTTGCTATTGAAATTACTGTGTCTACGTAACAAAACAGCACAAACTGAATGCACTGATACATGTTTGGAAAAATAAAAAGAGGTGGAATATGATCTATTTCTTTATCAAACAAGATTATCATTATTACGATATACTGTTATTACTAGTCTCATCATCTTTGCCACTCATCACCATCAACACTACTACGACCGATAACATTCATCGATAACATCACTAACATTGTCTTTATCATCATAACTATTAATCTACCAGTAGCTGTTGCAAATTCTACGCATGTAACCTGCTATGCCACTTTTGTACCGAACTGACACTAAATGACGTAAGTTACATGGCGTCCGGATAAGACAAGTTGTTCAGTCACATGACAGAGCACATCGCTCTCGTCCAGCTAACCATTAGCGTCAGCTGAGTACAGAGAGAGAGAGGGGAGAGTGGGAAGGAGACGAAGGAGAGAGGGAGAGAGGGAGAGGAAGAGAGAGAGAGAGAGAGAGAGAGAGAGAGAGAGAGAGAGAGAGAGAGAGAGAGAGAGAGAGAGAGAGAGAGAGAGAGAGAGAGAGAGAGACGGATAAAGAGATTGCAAGAAAGAGAAAGAGAAACACAAAAAACTAGAAAGAGAAAGAAAAACGCAGAAAACAAGGAAAAGAAACAGAAAAATAAGAAAGAATACAAGAAAGAGAAAGAAAAAAAGACAGAAACAACAAAGAGAAAGGCAAGGAGAGAAGCCAAGAAAGAGAAGAAGAAAGAGAGAAAGAGAAGAGAGAAAAAAAAAAAAAACCTGAATAGGGTCCGAATAAAAGACACATCACCATTAATCGAGGTCACGGAAGAGGTGTCAGAGGTGACGTAAATCCCGATACATCACGTCAAAACATATCCTGGGATTCCCCGGAGCCTCGATCCAGATCCTCAAAGGGAGGGGGGGGGGAAGAGGGGAGGAGAGATATAGGAGAAGGATATAAAGAGAGGAGAGAAAAGGGAAGGAGATATAGGGAGAAAATGCAAAAAGGGAAGGAGATATAGGGAGAAAATGCAAAAGGGGAGGAGAGAAGGAAATGGAAGAATGCAAAAGGTAGGAGAGAAGGAAAGGAGGAAATGCAGAGGGAAGGAGAGAAGGGAAGGGGGAAATGCAAAAAGGGAGGAGAGAAGGAAAGGAGAAAATACAAATGGAAGGAGAGAAGGGAAGGAGGAAAGGCAAATAGGGAGAAGGAAAAAAAGGGAAAGGGAGGAGAGAATGGAAGGAAAAATGCAAAAGGAAGGTGGTGAAGGGAGGAGAAAATACAAATGGTAGGAGAGAAGGAATGGGAAAAATGGAGAGGGAATATAAGGAAAAAGACGGGAAAAAGGTGGAAAGGAGAAGGAGAACTGAAAGAGGAAGGGAGAAGAGAGGGGGAAATACAGGGGGGCCAAAGAAAATAGAAAACATGGGAAATTAATGTCAAGCCAGGGTAGAAAAAGGTGGAGAGAAGTGGAGGGGAAAGTAAAATAAAAAAAAGGAAAAAAACAAGGAAAAATGGAAGCGAGGAAGGGAAGGGAGAAACTATTAAGAGAAAGAGAGGAGAAGCGAGAAGGAGACATGCTAGGGAAAGGGAATAGCGGAGAGAAAATATTAAAACGTTGAACGAAAAAGGCGGAAAGGAGTAGAATAGTAAAATAAAATATGAAAAGGAGGGAAAAGGGAAGAGGAAATTATAAAAGGAGGAGAGAAATGTAAAGCAAAGATAAAAACTGGAAGACAGATGGATACATGAAAAGGGAAGGAAAACCGTGACGAAAACAAAGAGAAAGGCAAAAAAAAGAAGAAAAAAAACAATAATAAATAAATAATAACAACAACAAAATAATAATAACAATAATGAAATAGAGAATAAAAAACGGGGGGTTCCTCCCTCCTCACCCCTAACCACAGCAAAGTCCCGAATTACACATGCAAAATATCACACACATGCACGAAGCGAAGACCGCTATGCCCGTGACGTCATTCGCTACGAAAAGTAAGAAATAACCTGCTTGGTTTTGCTTACAGGAAAGATAACGACAAAAGAGAATATGAAAGGAAGGAAATATCAATTACATACAATGTGAAATCAGACTAATAAAAGGATTAAGAAAAGAAAAATAATAAAATACAAAGAGCAGCATGACATGGTCGTCAAACTGAAAGGAACAGCCGTAGCATGACTGATCCGTCACGTGTCTTTAAGTATGTATGTATACACACAAACACACGCATACACACACAGAGACACACACATATTATATTATATATATATATATATATATATATATATGTGTGTGTGTGTGTGTGTGTGTGTGTGTGTGTGTGTGTGTGTGTTTGTATAACATATAAAACACACGCAAGGACGCGCGCACACACACACACACACA
>NC_061852.1:11071631-11074131 GCF_019202785.1 Penaeus chinensis | reverse complement strand
GGAAGACGAAGAAGAAGACGGAGGAGACGAAGAGGAGGAAGATAATGAAGAAAAAGAAGTAATTCTTAGAAAATTGAAAAAAGAAAAGAAGAAGGAGACGAAGGAGACGGAGGAGACGAAGAGGAAGAGGAGGAGGAGGAGGAGGAGGAGGAGGAGCAAGAGGAGGAAGAGGAGGAAGAGAAGGAGAAGGAGGACGAGGCATAATAATAAGAAGAAAAAGAAGCAGAAGGAAAATAAGGAGATGATGATGATAATGAAGAAGAAGAGGCAAAGCAGGGGAATAAGAATAAAAAGGAGAAGATGGTGATGATGAAGAGGAAGAAAAAGAAGGTAAAGAAGAAGAAAACAAAATGAAGAAGGTGAAAATGATGAAGAAAAAGAAGAAGAAGAAGAAGAATGAGGAGGAGAAGGCGAAGGGGAGTAAGAAGGGAAAGGAGAAGAAGGAGAAGGAGAAGGAGAAGGAGAAAAAGGGGAAAGAGAAGTAGAAGAATATGATGAAGGAGAATGAGAAGAGGAAGGATAACAAGAATAAACGAAACAGAGCACACAAAAATAACTAGAAGCAAGCGAAAATGTCCAAACACACATAAACAAGACCAAAGCCAAGAAGAGGAGCAGAGGCGAAAGGAATGCACCAGAAACCATCGGAAAAATAGTGACACAATAAGAAACGAGAAAACAGTTCAATAAACAAAACCCACAATGCACACGCAGCGGCAAACATGAAAAGTAGAATCGGAATAAACATGAATAGGGACGCAAAAGAAAAAGAACAGATACACGTCGAGGGCGAAACAAATAATACAAAAAGAAAAGGAATAAGAGTGATAAGAGCGAAGACAAACGAACGACCCAAGAAACAAAAACAAAAAAATCCAGAGCTTAAAACTGTGAAAATTAGAGATCAAAGATAACTCGGAGAACAAAAAGAAAAAAAAAAAAAAAGAAGAAAGGCCGATGAGAAAGCGAGAGCAAGATAAAACGGAAACAAAAGCGGAAGTGCCCCGTGGGGCTTCGCCGCCAGCAGGAGCAATCGACGAGGCTCGGGAGAGAGCGCGTGCAGCCTCAGCGCCTGCAGGAGGGTCGAGGGCTCCGAGGCCGTCTTGCCGGGAATCAGCGCCGGGACTGACGCCGGCCGAACGCTGAGGTTCCCTTGCTAAGCACACGAACGGATACGGATACGCATATGCCTAAACGTGTTTGTGTGTGTGTGTGTGTGTGCACACACACACACTAATATATAAATACATGCATACATACATACATAGATACATACATATGTGTGTGTGTGTCCATCTCTCTCTCTCTCTATCTATCTCTCTCTCTCTATCTCTCTCTCTCTCTCTCTCTCTCTCTCTCTGTCTCTCTCTCTCTCTCTCTCTCTCTCTCTCTCTCTCTCTCTCTCTCTCTCTCTCTCTCTCTCTCTCTCTCTCTCTCTCTCCCCCTCTCCCCCCCCCCCCCGAGTAGAGGTATACATGCACCAGAACTATGTAATTAGAGGCCGAGTGTGAGAGCACAGGCATCTCGGCCTGGGTCACTTGCTACATTCTCGCCACCTCATTGGGCGAAGAGTTGGGAGGGGGGGGGGAGGTAGGAAGGAAGAGAGAGGGAACAGGACGAGAGAGAGAGAGAGAGAGAATAGAGAGATATGATAAGAGGGATCAGAAAGAGAGTTGATATAGGACGAGATATGAAAAAGAAAGGGAAGCGCATCCTGGAGTGGAAATTGAAACAAGGAAATACCCAAAATGGGCGAAGAAAGCGCAACAACAGAAAGGCGATTGAAAGAAACGAAGAAGGGGCAGAAAGAGAAGGGGGCGGCGGGGGGAAGGGGGGGGGGCAGAAAGCGTTTCTGCATTGCATAATACCCCGCTAATTGCGCCAGCGCCAATTAGGAAGCGAATAAGTGTGTACAAAGCTAATTAAGGAGCCGGGGGTGACCTTCCCGGACGCCTCAGGATCGCCGCCGCGCGCCCAAAAGATTCGTAATGAACGTCGGCGGGAGGCGGAGGCGAAGGCGGAGGCGGCGAAGGAGAAGCGAAGGAGAAGCAAAGGAGAAACGAAGGAGCAGGTGGTAAAGGAGGAAGAGGCGAAGGAGGAGGCGACGAAGGAAGAGGCGAAGGAGGAGACAACGAAGGAGGAGGCGACGAAGGAAGAGGCGGTGAAGGAGGAGGCGAAGGAGAAGCGATGGCGAAGGCAAAGGAGGAAGCTAAGTAGGAAGTGAAAAAGGAGGCAGCTACGAGGGGGAAGGCAAAAAAAAAAGAAAAAAAAAGTTTATAGAAATAACGAAGGAGGAGGCGAAAGACAGAAGGAAGCAAAGGAGGAGGAGGAGCCGAAAGAGGTGGCAAAGAAGGTTTTTAAAGAGCAGGCGAAGAAGAAAGAAAGTAAGAAAGAAGCGAAGGAAGACGCTGAAGGACGTGGCGGAGGAGGAGGAATCGGAGAAGCAAGAGAAGGAAGAGGCGGAGGAGGGCGACCGTGCGGGTTAGGGTGGTGTGGGGTG
>NC_061852.1:11054131-11064131 GCF_019202785.1 Penaeus chinensis | reverse complement strand
TCGCTGGTGAGAAACAAACCCGCCGCCCTCTTTGTATACTTCGGGGAGATGGGGCGGACGCAAGTAAAAATCCATTCAGGTTTTTGTGGCACTTGTTATCATGCCGCTAATGGCATTCTGTGATAATCATAAGGATAACAAAGGCAAACTACGTGTAGGCAAGCACAATACGCGAAGAAAGTACCGGAGGAGAAGCAATGGAAAAGGCAAGAAGAGGGAGAAAGGCCAGAAAATAGGGTGGAAGAGCAGGAGAGGGGCAGGGGGTGAGGAGGAAGGAAGAGGCAGGAAGAGGCAGGAAGAGATCAGACTCCGCTATACAGTTAAGTCCCTCCAGCAGGACGCAGCGACGAGTGGTTTCAAGGAGATGGTGGGGGGGGGGGGCAAGAGGGGACTAGAAGTGTAGGGAGGGGTGTTCTTGGAGGGGTAGGGTAGGAGGGGAGGGCGGGTTCCTGCCACCTCTTCATCTCTCAACTTCGCATGAGGAAAAAGCCTATGATTCATGGTTGGAATCTTCCTTTTTTGCAGGAAGCATTACTACTGCCGCCACCATCCGGGAGGAAGGGAGGGAGGGGGAGGGAGAGGGAAGAGCCTTCTAGCTGGTGCGCGCTTGTGAGTGCATGCAAGCGTGCGTGCGTGCTTGTGAGTGTGTGCGTGCATGCGTGTGCGTGTGAATGCAGGTGCACATGTATTTAAGAATGGGTCAGGTGAATACGAGCGTGCAATTGTGCACATCTGAGTTTGCAGTGAATCGGCGACCGAATTATGGTGCATCAAAGCAAAATGAAGTTGGCACAAAGTTTCGAAACAGGAAGAACAGCAAAGGAGGAGGAAAGACGGGGATTGAAAAGGAGGGAGGAGAGAAAAGTTAAATGAATAAAGGAAGGAGCAGCTAGGAAAAGGAAGCACGGAAGATGAGAGGAAGGGAAGGAAATACAGATTACTGAAGGAAGTAGGAAACTATAAGTAGAACGTAAGAAGGACCCGAGGGAGGAGGGGAAGCAAAAATAAATGAGGGAAGGAGGAAGCAAATATAAATGAAGGAGGGAAGGAAAGAGCAGGAGGTACGAAGCATGAACAAAAAGGAGAAAAGGAAGATAACTGAATAAAGGAAGAAACAACAAGCAGGAAGGAAGGAGCAATAATGACAACACCAACAACAATAATAATATAGGGGAAAGACAGAAGAGATAAATGAAGGACGAAAGGAACACCGTGTAGAAGAAAGTAACAAGAGCAAAAAGGAGGAAAGGAAGCAGCGATAAACAGGGGAAGGAGCAACGTGCGACAGTGCCACATTACTGCCCCATCGCCTATCATGTCGGCTGTTACGGGTACTCATCTTCTACGTGGCCCTCGTAAATTTCCCTTATTCTCCCCTCTTCCTCTCTCCTTCCTATTCTCCTTCTGTCACCTTCCTCTTTTCCTTCTGTCTCCTTCCTCTTCTCCTTCTGTCTCCTTTCTCTTCTCCTTCCCTCCCCTTCCTCTTTTCCTTCTTTTGTCTTCTCCTTCTGCTCCTTACTCTTGTTTGCTTTATCTTCTCCTGCCTCTTTTGTTTCCTTCTAGATTCCGGCCTCCCTCTTTTTCCCCAATTCCTTATCTCATTTTTTGTTTCCCCTTTTCTCTTGCCTACTCTCATCCCTCCCGAATCTCTTAGCTTCGTTTAAAATCTTCTGCTTTCCTTCAAAAGTACACCCCTCCTTCCCTCCCCTTTTTCTATTCTTTCTTCAACTCCCCCCTTCCTTCCCCTCCCGTTCCCATATTGCCCTCCCTCTCTCCCTTCCTCCTTCCTCGTCCCTCTTCCCTCTTCCCCTTCTTTCCTTATCCCTCCTCGCCTCTCTTCCCTGCTCCCGCTACTACCCCCCCCCCCCCTCTCCTACCTCCTCGCCCCTCTTTCCTTGTCCCCTCTCGGCTCTCTTCCCCCCCCCAACCCCCTTCGCCCTACAAAGCACAAGCGCAAAAATCCGCGGCGCGCACTTGTCAGCTGAAACATTATTCTGACATGTCTTATCCCTCTGCCACTTCATGGCGTCTGCACGTCCAACTGTCACCTCCTTCCGCCTCATCATGTCACGCTCATGTCAGCTGTTCATGTTTCCTGCCTCGCCCTGCCTCGCCTGTCACCTTTAAGGCTGCTAATGATAATATGTGTATGTGTGTGTGTGTGTGTGTGTGTGTGTGTGTGTGTGTGTGTGTGTGTGAGTGTGAGTGTGAGTGTGAGTGTGTGTGTGTGTGTGTGTGTGTGTGTGTGTGTGTGTGTGTGTGTGTGTGTGTGTGTGTGTGAGTGTGAGTGTGAGTGTGAGTGTGAGTGTGAGTGTAAGTGTGAGTGTGAGTGTGAGTGTGAGTGTGAGTGTGTGTGTGAGTGTGAGTGTGAGTGTGAGTGTGAGTGTGAGTGTGAGTGTGTGAGTGTGTGTGTGTGTGTGTGTGTGTGTGTGTGTGTGTGTGTGTGTGTGTGTGTGTGTGTGTGTGTGTGTGTGTGTGTGTGTGTGTGTGTGTGTGTGTGTGTGTGTGTGTGTGTGTGTGTGTGTGTGTGTGTGTGTGTGTGTGTGTGTGTGTGTGTGTGTGTGTGTGGTGTGTGGTGTGTGGTGTGTGTGTGTGTGTGTGTGGTGTTGTGTGTTGTGTGTTGTGTGTTGTGTGTTGTGTGTTGTGTGTTTGCGTGCGTGCGTGCGTGCGTGCGGTGTGTGTGTGTGTGTGTGTGTGTGTGTGTGTGTGTGTGTGTGTGTGTGTGTGTGTGTGTGTGTGTGTGTGTGTGTGTGTGTGTGTGTGCTTATCCATATGTAAATACGTATGTGTATGTGTACAATATATGTCTATGTGTATAATATATATGCCTATGTGTCCATATATGTATACTTATGTATTTGTATATGAATATGTGTACGTGTATTCATATACGTAGGTGTATGCATATAAGTATGTGTATGTGCGTATTCCCCGTGTGCACATCCAAATACGCGTTCTTGCAGAGGAAGGCAGGTGTAATTAAGCACACCTGTCCTCCGCCCATAATTCCAAGCCGCGTCTGAGCTAAGGGAAACCGCGCGCGCGCGCGCGTGTGCGTGTGTGTGTGAGTGGACGTGACCTGGAGAGCAAACAGTCCATCAGGTCAGGCCGGCCAATGCGCGACGTGAGAGGCCGTTGAAAGGGCTCTTGTCTTGACAGCCTTGACAACCTTCACTGCCTTGACAGCGCCCCACGTCTTCATGGTCACTTTTATTTTTATTTTTCTCCTAACTCCATTTTTAGTCCTTAGTCTTTGATTTTGTTTCAATATTAAAAAAAGTAGATACAAATAAATAACACCATGGATAAGGCATTCCCTAACACCAGACGCAAAAAAAAAAGAAATTGAAAAGACTATAAACAGAGAAAAATAGGAATCGTTCAAATAATCATACAAGACAGACAGACAGACAAACAGAGCGATGCAGACAGAGCGAAGCAGACAGAAATACATTGCAGGCAAACGACACAACATATAAAACCAACACGCAAACCAACCGAGAGCTAAATCGTCCCAGGAGAGAGCTCGTCAAAAACAATTAGAAGTTGGCCGCGTCGAAAAGCCCGAAGAAAAGAAAGATAGAAAGAAAAGAAAAGAAAACAAAAGAGACACCACGGCCACCAAACAACAGCTGTTCCTCCCTTGCCTTCGGAGGTCCGTTCGTGGTCGGGGCCGAGACGAGCCGAGGACGCCCTTCCAACCAGCCGTTCGCCCGAATTTATCAGGGAATAAATGGCGCCTCCTTGCCCCTCCCCCCTTCCCTCCTCTCCCGTCTTCCCTTCCTCCCACTTTCTATTTTTCTCTTGCTCTCTTCCTCTTTTTATTTTCCTTTTCTTCTTTCGTTTTCGCTCTCTTTTCAAACGTTTAGCTTTCTATTCTCTTCTTTTCTTTTATAGTAAAAAAAATCCACACGACTCTCCCATCTTCTCCTTCCATTTTTTATCTATTCCTATTCTCTTTCCCCATTCGCTTTATCATTTTCCCCATTCTTCATTTCTAGCTTATTTTCTTCTTCTACCATTTTCTAATCTCATTTTCTCGCCATTTCTTATTCATAATATAAACATACAAACCCAACTTTTCATAAGAGTACATACAGATTCGTCAATTTTACACTCCATCTCATTGTTTGAAATTTCACGTTTGCGTTAAATAAACTTCCCTCGGATTGCCGTAACCCGTCGGGCCGTAACTCTCCTCCAACAAATCATGACCCGATCGAGTAAAATTAATTTCGGTCAAGAATGATGAAAATCCGCCCGAAATCTGTTGGGAAACTTATGAAATATCTCCCTCCTCCGCGCCTTCCCCTCCCGGCCGGCAGACAAACTCCTCATTCTTGATAACAGTACTCTGAGGGCCCTTTCAGTACCTCTATGCACTCCTTCCTTAAACAGAGGCATGGGAAGTTAAATGATACAGACTCACATTTAAAAATCAATAAAAACAAAAACCAAAAAATTAACAAAATTCATACTTATCAGTTTCTTGTTTTCCTTGCGTTCAATCTCTGCAACCTCTCCTTTCTTTTTCTTCCTTCCACGTGTGTGACACAAAACCATAAACTTTTAAGTCAACAATAATCTCATTCCCACGTGAAATAATTCTCCTTTCCTTGGTATCAATCCTACCCCCCCCCCCCCCCCCCCCGTCCTCCTTCCATTCTCCCTAATCCAGTCTCGTATTCTAAGCCAGTGTTATATCCACCGTCTGATCTCTTTCTAAAAATTCCTTGCGTCATGACCTTCCTCTTTCTTCAAACTTAAAACAAACATGACTGCGACAAACTTTATTTTTGGCTCGTTCCTGTCCTCCACTGCTTTTAGGATATTGTTTCCGAATCCGGTTCTGTATCAGATATGCATCCCAAGGTCCCATATAGGCTCAATCACCATACCATTTCATCACTATTGGTGCGTTCCTACATCTACCATAACGACTCATAATTAATTAGGCCTAAGCACAGCTTCGGTCAAAAGAACAGTGACACATGCTCCGAATTCTGTTTCGAGACTTCGTTAAAACGATTCGCGTCAAAGGGCTCTGGACTCCAGACTCAGCTTATGGTACGAGTTAATGGGATAAATACAATAAACACACCGTAGCGAGTTGGGTAGAAACAGAGACAAGTAGTAGACGGGTGGCCCCTGTATGGGGGCTGCGGTCTTATTTACATTCCACCACGGCCACCAACAAACAGATGTTCCTCCCTTTGCTTCGGAGGTAGTTCGTGGTCCTTTTCACTAGGCCGAGGACGAGCCGAGGACGCCCTTCCAACCAGCCGTTCGCCCGAATTTATCAGGGAATAAATGGCGCCTCCTTGCCCCTCACCCCCTTCCCCATCCCTCTCATCCCCACCCCCTTCCCCATCCCTCTCATCCCCACCCCCTTCCCCATCCCTCTCATCCCCACCCCCTTCCCCATCCCTCTCATCCCCACCCCCTTCCCCATCCCTCTCATCCCCACCCCCTTCCCCATCCCTCTCATCCCCACCCCCTTCCCCATCCCTCTCATCCCCACCTCCTTCCCCATCCCTCTCATCCCCACCCCCTTCCCCATCCCTCTCATCCCCACCTCCTTCCCCATCCCTCTCATCCCCACCCCCTTCCCCATCCCTCTCATCCCCACCCCCTTCCCCATCCCTCTCATCCCCAAATCCTTCCCCATCCCTCTCATCCCCAAATCCTTCCCCATCCCTCTCATCCCCACCCCCTTCCCCATCCCTCTCATCCCCACCCCCTTCCCCATCCCTCTCATCCCCAAATCCTTCCCCATCCTCTCATCCCCACCCCCTTCCCCATCCCTCTCATCCCCACCTCCTTCCCCATCCCTCTCATCCCCACCCCCTTCCCCATCCCTCTCATCCCCACCTCCTTCCCCATCCCTCTCATCCCCACCCCCTTCCCCATCCCTCTCATCCCCACCTCCTTCCCCATCCCTCTCATCCCCACCCCCTTCCCCATCCCTCTCATCCCCACCCCCTTCCCCATCCCTCTCATCCCCAAATCCTTCCCCATCCTCTCATCCCCACCCCCTTCCCCATCCCTCTCATCCCCACCCCCTTCCCCATCCCTCTCATCCCCACCCCCTTCCCCATCCCTCTCATCCCCACCCCCTTCCCCATCCCTCTCATCCCCACCCCCTTCCCCATCCCTCTCATCCCCACCTCCTTCCCCATCCCTCTCATCCCCACCCCCTTCCCCATCCCTCTCATCCCCACCCCCTTCCCCATCCCTCTCATCCCCACCCCCTTCCCCATCCCTCTCATCCCCACCCCCTTCCCCATCCCTCTCATCCCCAAATCCTTCCCCATCCTCTCATCCCCACCCCCTTCCCCATCCCTCTCATCCCCACCCCCTTCCCCATCCCTCTCATCCCCACCCCCTTCCCCATCCCTCTCATCCCCAAATCCTTCCCATCCCTCTCATCCCCAAATCCTTCCCCATCCCTCTCATCCCCAAATCCTTCCCATCCCTCTCATCCCCACCCCCTTCCCCATCCCTCTCATCCCCAAATCCTTCCCCATCCCTCTCATCCCCAAATCCTTCCCCATCCTCTCATCCCCACCCCCTTCCCCATCCCTCTCATCCCCACCCCCTTCCCCATCCCTCTCATCCCCACCTCCTTCCCCATCCCTCTCATCCCCACCCCCTTCCCCATCCCTCTCATCCCCACCCCCTTCCCCATCCCTCTCATCCCCACCCCCTTCCCCATCCCTCTCATCCCCACCTCCTTCCCCATCCCTCTCATCCCCACCTCCTTCCCCATCCCTCTCATCCCCACCCCCTTCCCCATCCCTCTCATCCCCACCTCCTTCCCCATCCCTCTCATCCCCACCCCCTTCCCCATCCCTCTCATCCCCACCCCCTTCCCCATCCCTCTCATCCCCACCCCCTTCCCCATCCCTCTCATCCCCACCCCCTTCCCCATCCCTCTCATCCCCACCCCCTTCCCCATCCCTCTCATCCCCACCTCCTTCCCCATCCCTCTCATCCCCAAATCCTTCCCCATCCCTCTCATCCCCATCCCTCTCATCCCCACCTCCTTCCCCATCCCCTCCTCCCCTCCCTTCCCTGCCACTAAGCCTCAAGGTTCGGCTCACTGATGGTTGGCCACTAAAGCCTGTATAAGGGCAGTTCGAGTACGACCTCACATAACACATTTACCATAGTGGGCAGCTGAGCGCTCTGCCCGCGAGGCCCCGGGCTCAATTTAAGAAAAAATCTGAAGTAAGTTTTGCCACTACCAATCTTGGAAAGTTTTCCTTGGGCAGTAAAAGACAAGTTTACATTCGTGTGATGGCTGGAGAGCGAGAAAACTAACCAAGTTATAGGATGGTTGGGAAGCCTCTGCCGCCGCCTCGTCCTCCGCGCCCGGGCCCCGAGTCGTCCTCTCCCGTCGCTCTATCCCTCTATTCTCCGGCCGCCCTCCCGCCTTACTCCCCTCGACTCATTTTCTTCTGCTTCCCTTCTTGTTCATTTCTGTCTTCTCTTCCCTTCCGTTCCCTTCCTATCTTCTCTCCATCTTTATATCCCTCACTCTTCCTTCGTTCCATCTTTCTATCCTTCTACCATCCTGGGCTCCCTTTTTTATATCCATCTGTCTCCCTCTACGTTCACTTCTCCCCCTTATTCCTCCCATCACCCTCTTCCTCGCGTTTCTCCTCATCACTCTTTTCCTCCCTTTCCTCCTTCGCTTGGGTTCTTCCACGCGACCCTCCATCAATATCCATCTTCCTCCGCCCACCGTCCTATCCCTCCTATATTCTTCCTTCTCTTCCTTCTTCTGCTACTCCTTCTTCTCCTCTTTATCATCCTGCAAGTCATTTCTTAAAATAGAAATTATTCTGATCGGACTTGCTCTCCCGATGCCGACCTCGACTTGGGAGAAAAGTAAAAATTATAAAGGAAGGAAGGAAGGAAGGAAGGAAGGAAGGATGGATGGAAGGATGGAAGGATGGAAGGATGGAAGGATGGATGGATGGACGGACGGATAGATAGATGAATAGACGGACGGACGGACGGATAGATAGATGAATGGACGGACGGACGGATAGACAGAAACCGGATAGACAGACGGATAAAGGAATGCGTAAATAAATCAATGGATGGAGGAAGCGTAAGACACATTGCCGGGCGAACAAGGCAAGACACGATATAATAGAAATAGGTCTGATAAATTAAGGCATGTAAGAAGGAGGCCCAAGGTAAGGTGAGCCACTTAACCGTGAAATGAGGGGAAGGGGTGGCAGGAGGAAAGCCGAGGGGAAGGGACGAGGAAAGTGGAATGAAGGGATAAATACAGGAGGAGGAGGAGGAGGAGGAGGAGGAGGAGGAGGAGGAGGAGGAGGAGGAGGAGGAGGAGGAGGAAGAAGAGGAGGAGGAATAGGAGGAGGAGGAGGAGGAGGAGGAGGAGGAGGAGGAGGAGGAGGAGGAGGAGGAGGAGGAGGAGGAGGGAAGAAGAAGAGGAAGAAGGAAAATAAGAAGAGGAAGAAAAAAAATGGGAAGAAGAAAAAGAAGAAGGATAAAAAGAAAAAGAAGAAAAACTCAGAAAGTGAGAAAGAGAAAGAAGCTAAAGGAAAACTGAAGAGAAAAGGAACGTTTTAAAAAAGCAGGCTACTTCCTCGCCTGATAAAATGGCCGTGACAGCATTGATCTGTCAAGCACTAGACCTTGGACTAAATAATGTATCTCGCGGACGAAAAGACTTTGTCGTCGGGCACCACTTACAAGCCCACTTTATCCTTCGGTTTGTTCTGTTCTATTTGCGTCCGTTCGCGCGTGCTAATTTATATATCATCAGGAACGAGACGAACAAACGGAAAAATGAGAGCGATACGACTTTTTTATGTGTGTGTGAGCCCGCGCGCCTTCCTCCTCCTCCTTCTTCTTCTTCTTCTTCTTCTTCTTCTTCTTCTTCTTCTTCTTCTTCTTCTTCTTCTTCTTCTTCTTCTTCTTCTTCTTCTTCTTCTTTTCTTTTTCTTTTTCTTTTTCTTTTTCTTTTTCTTTTCTTTTTCTCCTTCTCCGTCTCCTTCTTTCTCTCTTTTTCCTTTTCTTCTCTTTCTCCTTCTCCTTCTCCTTCTTCTCCTCCTCCTCCACATGATCAGGTTTACCATTTTTTTCCGAGTAAAATTTAAAAGCTTTTATCGCATTCTTTGCTACGTTTGTGTGTCCTCCGATGCATATATTTATTGCCACGTCTACTGCCCGCGCTGCCGTATTCCTATGAGCCCTGCTGATACTTTTTCAATCCTCTTCTCGAAACGCTCTGCCTCCTCTGGCGCGCACTTTGTCCTTCCCCGCCTTTGCTTTGCATCTGTTTCTACTGCTTTCCTGTGTTTTACTTTCTGTTTACTTTGTCCTGTTTTCCTCTATCTCGAAATCTCTTCTTGTCAATACTTATATATTTCAAAATAGAATAAACATTTATATACGTTTCGGGTGTTAATCTTCATTTCATTCTCCTGTTTTCCTGTGTCATTTTATTATGTTTGCTTTGTCTTGTCTCCCTCTATTTCGGAATCTCTTCTGGTCAAAACACATGTATTTTGTTACTGGTATTATGTGAACGTTTCAAAAAGACAATTAGATATCATTTCTTTCTTTTGCTCTTATTATTCCTCCCTCTTCTATTCATACCTCTCTATCGTCCTCCTATTCCTTTCCCGATTCTCTTGGCCCGGCCTGCCAGCCTGCTATCCTGCCTGCTTGCCTGCCTGCCTCCTCCTCTCCCTCCCTCCATGCCTTCCAGCCTGCCTCCTTTCCTCCCTCGCCCTCCGCCGCCATCACCATACATAATTCCCCCTGGATTCCAACTTTGCCTTTTACGTCGAGTTCCTCCGGTGTCACGCAGGACTTTTTGCTTTCGGATTCCCTTAAATTCATGCATGACTTTCCCGCCCTCAGGAACTTTCACGCCAGGCTGAGTGGGGCGTCGCTCTCTCGCTCGCTCACTGTCACTGCTTCTCTCTCTCTGTCTGTCTCACTCTGTCTCTAACTC
>NC_061852.1:11034131-11036631 GCF_019202785.1 Penaeus chinensis | reverse complement strand
GGAAACGTTGACTGTTACAGGCACCGGTAAACCGAACTGCGAGACAGGTGAAGCATAAAGGTTAATTGATTGATGACTCTAGTGTTCTAATGGTGAAGATAAGCGGTGCGATCGGAACTTGCCTCTCTGTCTCTCTCTCCCTGTCCCACTTCCTCTTATTTGCAAATCACCTTATTTCTCACATTTTTATGTAAACAGAACCACAACAAATTTCCACCAGATTTAGCGTACAAACCCAAAACAAAACGGAAAAGGGAAATCCTAATCCCAAAAACAAGAATGAACCAAACACCGAACACGAAGCATTTAACCCGCAAATCATCGTAACTTTCTAAAAAGAGCTTTCGCTGTAGAGAAGAGAACGAAAGGCCTCGTAGCCCGCGGGAAATACGGCACGGAAGAGAAACCACACTTCAATTACCATCTAGACCATTCCAGAGCCCCGAGAACTGCGACCATGCAGAGAAGGGTGAATCTAGCCAACAGTGATAAACATCGCCCACCTTCCCATGCTCTCCCGTCGCATTTCTCTCGCTCTTTTGTTTCCTTTCCACATATTTCCTTCTCTTCTGTCTGTATGTTTCACTGTCAGTCTGTCTGCCTGTCTGTCTGTCTGTCTGTCTGTCTGTCTGTCTGTCTGTCTGTCTGTCTGTCTGTCTGTCTGTCTGTCTGTCTGTATGTCTGTCTGTCTGTCCCCCTCCTCTCTCTCTCTCTCTATCTATCTCTCTCTCTCTCTCTCTCTCTCTCTCTCTCTCTCTCTCTCTCTCTCTCTCTCTCTCTCTCTCTCTCTCTCTCTCTCTCTCTCTCTCTCTCTCTCTCTCTCTCTCTCTCTCTCTCTCTCACTCTCTCACTTTTCCCGTTTAGTTCCCTACTACTACCCCTCAAGCTACCCTAACCCACCGACCCACCATCCCCCTCTCTCTGAAAAAAACACGAGATAAACCCAACCCCGAACTCTTCCCTGAGCGATGATTAGTGGTCGATTCATCGGGTGACGACAATTATCTCTAACGAAGCGGTCGTCTTTTAATTCTCCATTCGACCATTTCCTCTCTTTCTACCGCGAGCTATTTGTTTAAAAAACAGAGAGGGTGAACAGAAAAGGTGAAAAAAAGAGAAAATGCGAAAAACAAATAGAGGAAAGGCTTCACCTACTCGGCTCACCGGCTGTGAAACACGGGGCTCTTAGTAAACAGATCCAAACATTAGGCATCCGGCGGGACGCAAGGTGTAACCAACAGCAAAGGGATGTACGCACGAAAAAAACGGTAAAATCACAGATAAAAAGAATAACAGCAGAGATGGTGAACACCGATGAGTTAGCGAAATGTAGCAGGCAGTAAGGCGAAGGAGGAGGGGGTTGAGAGAGGGGTAAGGGAGGGACGGGGGGAAGGGGGATTGGAGAGGCGGTGTTCTGCTAAAAGAGGATATGTAAGATAATGAATAGTAATGATAGTACATTTTGAGGGTGAGATAAACTGGGGAAACGACGACAGACTGAGACAAGAGACAAATTAAGACAGAGGAGAGAGAGAGAGAGAGAGAGAGAGAGAGAGAGAGAGAGAGAGAGAGAGAGAGAGAGAGAGAGAGAGAGAGAGAGAGAGAGAGAGAGAGAGAGAGAGAGAGAGAGAGAGAGTGAAAAGATCGAAAAGAGAGACAGAAAGAAAGAAAGATCCAGGATTGGTCAGAAAGTTTGGGGGTTGGGGCGAGTAGAGGATGGGGTGGTTAGGGGAGGAGATGGGGCGTGTGTGGGGGTATGGGGGGAGGGAGGATGGCCGAGAAGAGCCCGGCTGGCCAGGATGGAGGGCGGAAGGAGGCTGAGGAGCAAGAGAAAACCCCCGGGAAAAACTTAACAAGAGACGAACAATGACATCAAAGGGAGAGAGCGCACAAAAGCAAGAAATCTACTGCAGTCTGCTTGATTGAAATTTTATCTTTAGTCATATTCAGTCGGTGAGAGGAAGAAAGAGGGAGCCGGACGGGGAAATGGGGTGCGAAGAGGTGAGGGGAGGGAAGAGAGAGAGGAAGGAGATAGAGGGAGGAGAGTGGGCTGGGGGAGAGAGGAGAAGGAGGGGGAGAGGAGGAGGGGGAGAGTAGGAGGGGGAAAGGAGGGGGAAGGAGAGGAGGAGGGGGGAGGAGAGGAGGAGGGGAGAGAGGAGAAGAAGGGGAGAGAGGAGAAGAAGGGGAGAGAGGAGAAGGAGGGGGAGGAGAAGGAAGGGAGAGAGGAGAAGGGGGAAGGGAAGGAGGGGGGAGAGGAGAAGGAGGGGGGGAGAGAGAAAGAGGGGGAGAAGAGGAGGAGGAGAGAGAGGAGAAGGAGGGGAGGAGAGATATGAGAAGAAGGGGGGTGGAGAAGACGAGAGAGAGAGGGGAAATGTGAGAGCTGAGGTAGAGGAAACAGGAGAAGAGAGGGGAAGGGAAAAGGGGGAAGATAATAGAAATAAAAGAAGAGTAGAAATGAAACGGAGAAGGGAAAGGGAATAAGGAAGGAGGGGGCGAGGAA